>NC_045445.1:52608734-52617883 GCF_002776525.5 Piliocolobus tephrosceles
AGTTGATGGGTGCAGCACACCAACATGGCACATGTATACATATGTAAGAAAAAGTTTTCAACGGATATCTAAATAAATTTTAGTAAAGAGTGGTGGAGAGTGGAAGAAGCAAGTGAAATCTTACTTGTAAGAAGCACTCTGCCCTGATGATAGTATCCAGGAAGTTGGTAAATTCTTTTCCATGTTCATAATTATTCACTTTGTACCAAATACATTCTAGAGAAGAAACAGTAAATATAAGCATCTAGTTGTACCACAATAAAAAAGTGCAGAAAACATAATTATCACTAAAGTGACAAGTGACAAAATAAAAAAGCCATAAGTCTCATACATCCTAGCTAACTCATGATGTAGACTGGAACAGATACATGGAAATGATAGTGAGATGTTCCTCAACAATTTGGTAATATAGGGAAAAGCTTATAGTGTAAATATAGGGAAAAGCTTATAGAAATGGAAAGAATTCACATATAATGAATATGATAAGCTTTATATCACATAGCAATCAATCCAAGAAAGCATAAACAACTAAATTAAAAGTTTTAGAATTAAAGTAGGCTGGGTATAATGTAAGAGTGACAGAAATCTAGTACGTGGAAATCTAATAAACTGTGTATCATATTCTTCAGAGCAGAAGAAGGAGAATTGGACTGGAACCAACTAAAAGCAACTTTAACCACCAGAAGAATCAGGAGTTGCTTATCCAGTATCCAGTAAAGAAACACTCAAATTTGGTCAAAAGAAATACTATCTCTACAGAAATATACCTGCCCCTCCCCACCGCCCCCACCATTGGAGGAATGAAATGCTCAGGCTTTACTATGGCCTGGATGAAAGACTTCTCACTGCCCTTTTCTTTAATTCTATAATTAAGAAATCTTCTAATGACAAATTTGACTCCCATATATGCTGACAGCAGAGAGGGGATATTCTAGTTGGCAGATATGAACATTTTGTTTACCAGAAATAATTAATTTTATAATAAGCTGACATTCTGGCTTATACATTTGTCTCTTTTGAGTTCCGTTACCATTAACGGGATGACTCTGGGGCCCTAACAGCAAGTTTCTGAATATACAAAGATGAAGAATCCTTGAATTGTGATAGTCATCAAAGTGGAGCCACCCAGTGAGTTTTGGTGGCCATCCAGCAGTGTTTCCTTAACAAAATCCCTCCACTTTCTTAATGCCTTAAAATTATAACAACAGAAACATTCATGCTCTAAATATAAGATTACCACAGACATACTTACAGCATATGAAGACTCCTGTTGTCTAGAATTTGGCACCCTTATAAAATAAACCCATTTGTTAACTGTCTTGGTCCATCCTCACTCAATTCTTACCTTCTTGTAATGTTTGACTCAACCAGTAATAAAACCTCAGCAAGACTGGCTCATCTCTGACACAGTTAATATAGTGAAGCAGCAGAGAGTTGTTTAGCACTGAGCCCATCTGAGAAGGCAGCTGCAATGACAGAACAACCGATCAACAGTTAAGTATCTGAAAAGTGGATAAGGGAATCGTCATATAGAAAATATATAACAAAAATAGGCTGGGCATGGTGGCTTATGTCTATAATCCCAAAACTTTGGGAGGCTGAGGCAGGAGGATCACTTGGCCCCAGGAGTTTGAGATCAGACTGAGCAACATATTTTTTAAATAATTTTTTTTTGTTTTGTTTTGAGATGGAGTCTCACTCTGTCATCTAGGCTGGAGAGCAGTTGCGCCATCTCAGCTCACTGCAACCTCTGCCTCCCAGGTTCAAGCGATTCTCGTGCCTCAGCCTCCTGAGTAGCTGGAACCACAGGCATGCACCACCGAGCCAGGCTAATTTTTTTTTTTTTTTTTTTTTTTTTGTTGAGATGGACTTTCGCTGTTGTTGCCCAGGCTGGAGTGCAATGGCGTGATCTCAGCTCACTGCAACCTCCGCCTCCTGGGTTCAAGTGATTCTCCTGCTCAACCTCCCAAATGGCTGGGATTACAGGCATGCGCCACCACGCCCAACTAAATTTGTATTTTTAGTAGAGGTGGGGTTTCTCCAGGTTGGTCAGACCGGTCTCGAACTCCTGACCTCAGGTGATCCACCTGCCTCAGTCTCCCAAAGTGCTAGGATTACAGGTGTGAGCCACCGCACCCAGCCCAATTTTTGTATTTTTAATAGAGATGGAGTTTCACCATTTTGGCCAGGCTGGTCTCGAACTCCTGACCTCAAGTGATCTGCCCACCTCGGCCTCCCAAAGTGCTGGGATTACTGGCGTGAGCCACCGTGCCCAGCCTGATATAAATTGTTTTAAAAATTAGCCAGGCATGGTGATGCACATCTATAGTCTGAGGTGAGAGGATCACATAAGCCCAGGAGTTCAAGGCAACAGTGAGCCAAGATCACGCCACTGCCTGGGTGACAGAGTAAGACCCTATCTCAAAAAAAAAAAAAAAAAAAAAGGGCCATGAAATTCAAATAGAAAATGCAAAGAAGCACATGGTCCAGTCACATACCTCTAAGCAATGGATGTTCTGTAAAAGTTGGGGGAAGCTTTTAAGTTGTTCTAGTGGAAATGATCCACTTCTATTCAGATAATCAGAAAGACTCATCTCTTTTTTTCCACACTCTTTAGTGTAGCTACTGGAATTGAGCACTGGTATAACTGAGAGAGAATTCCACTTCTGAAGAAAGATAATAAAACAATCTATCAATGGACTAAACAGACTACAAACCATAAATATAAAAGCAGTCGTTAACGTGTTTCAATTAAAGGAATCTGAATATGGCTGACAAAGAATCCTGGGTAACTGACATGTACTTAAATACCTATAATCTCCTCTAAGATCTGAATGGTTATTACTTGGATTTAATAAAAGAAAGCCATGTAAGTTGTTTCAGCTTTAGTTACTTACTCTTTTTAGAGGACGAACATTAGCTGGACCTAACATCAACTTCAGAGGTTCTGGAGAAGGTCCCCGGTTTCTTTGCTTCACGGCAAGCAGAGCCATCTTCCACAGGTTCTCTGAATTCTTAAAATATATCTATAAATTTGGATATAAAGTACAAGAGAGTAGGTACCCATAAATTGGAGCAACATAAAGTCTAAAACTCCTCATTATTGAAAATATATTATGAAATCCTTTACACCCATACAAATGCACTTAAAGTATTTTTTTTTTTCTGATTAGTAATCAAATACACCAAATGGGATCAACACAAAGTGCCAATCCCTAAAAAAACTTTCCCCAAACAGTATTTTAGTTGAAATCAGTAAGTTAACTTTACCAAAAATAACATATTTCAATCTCCATATGATTTCTCTCTCCTTAATCCCTTACCTTCTTCCTTACAGGCAAAGATACAGAAATCAGAGCAGGAGCAAAGAACTTATACAGCGACAACAAAGCCTGGAGATGAGGCTGCATTCCCTGAAATAAAATAAGTTTTCCATTTTCAATTCTGTGGCTATTAAGAAACTGAGGAAACAAATACCAATAAGAAGGAAAAAAGTATATTCAGACCATAATTTCACTATGAGATATAGCTATAGGAAGATGCTATCAAAAATCAAGGAATGAGTAACCAGACATTTAAGTCAACCACCATAAAACAACCGTCTCCAAACTATGATCTTCTGTCTTATGACCTTTTCCAACTTTACTTCTTCCTTGTATTTTCTCTCTTCTCTTCCTATACCTTAGGCTGACCAGTCATGTTTACTAGCATAGCATAGCTTATTCTCACTGGTAGCATACTCAGGACTCAAAGTTTACTCATCTTTGATTTAGACCTCAAGGAGATAGGACCAAAAGAGAAGCTAATACCTGATTATTATAATTATTGGAAAATTATCTAGGAAATTACAATTGGTATGCCATAATCAAGCAGCTTTAATATAACTGAAACAAGTTTTAACAAAAGCACTAATTTCACAATGAAAGAAGTGATTACTGCTAGATACCTGTTTTATAAATTTAGCTATCCAGAGAAAGCATACCACTAAAATGAATTCTAAGGAAGTAACCAAATTGTTTTATTATGCTAAAATGTTATTGAATTGAGTACTGTACAAAGTAAGGCAGCAAATGAGGCTTAGAGATACAATATTTCCATTTTATAACAGCTTCTTGAAATTAAATGTATTAAAAAACCAAAATGACCCAGTTTATCTATGTTGAAAATATCTCCTAACCTCTGTACACCCATTAGTAATGAGTATCAGAGTGTTTGTTTTGAGCTAGAATGCTTTTTAGAGAATACTTAGTTGCGCTGAGGCCTTTAGAACTTACAGTCTAGTTAATTAAAACTATCTTTTTTGTTAAAAAGTTAATACTAAAAGAGGGAAGGGGGAGATTTCCAGTTAAAAATGGCATATTGAACATATGATTAACTCTGGGTTCTCCCAAAGCCCCGTTTAAAAGACAGTGAAAGAATGAAAAAGGTGGCTGGGCGCAGTAGCTCATGCCTGTAATCCCAGCACTTTGGAAGGCCGAAGTGGGTGTATCACTTAAGGTCAGAAGTTTGAGACCTGTCTGGCCAACATGGTGAAACCCCATCTCTACTAAAAATACAAAAATTAGGCCGGGTGTGATGGTGCACACCTGTAGTCCCAGCTAGTCGGGAAGCTGAGGCAGGAGAATGGCTTGAACCTGGGAGGCAGAGGTAGCAGTGAGCTGAGATCGCATCACTGCACTCCAGCCTAGTGACGGAGTGAGACTCTATCTCCAAATAAATAAATAAATAAATAAAATAAGAATGCAAAAGGATAAAGCAAACCACAAGTTCAAAGAGAATAAGAGAGGAGACAACAGCATATGAGAAATCTAAATAAGATTTTGGAACCTAGAATGAAGATGGTCAAATAGAAACCAAGTTAGCAGAATAGATAAAATGAAATCTAAGGTATAGACAGAAAAAGCCTCAAAAAAATCAGATTCTTGCTTGACAACTCCCAGAAAGGATCAAGAGTTGAGGGACCAGATATCTCTAAAAAGTGGGGATGCAAGAGGGACAGAAAACAGGAGTACTGTATGAAAGGCTATATAAGAAGCAGTTAGAATCCCAAATTCCTTCATTATACTGGCAAAACATTAGGGCTTTACTCTCTGAAAATGAAGCTGGACTTGGATACCAGGCACAGCCAAGGGAGGATACCAAGACCATTTCTACTGCTTTCTAGTGCTCAGGCCTCAGAGTACCAGTAGCCAGGTTTACACCCTGTGATGATGTATTACCCCATTCTAACACTGCTATAAAGAACTGCCCGAGACTGGGTTATTTATAAAGGAAAGAGATTTAACTGACTCACAGTTCCACATGGCTAGGGTGGCCTCAGGAAACTTAAAATCATGGCGGAAGGAGAAGCAAACACATCCTTCTTCACAGGATGGCAGGAAGGAAAATAGAGCTGGGCAAAGGGGGAAGCCCCTCATAAAACCATCAGATCTTGTGAGAACTCACTATCACAAGAAGAGCATGGGGGAAACCGCCCCCATGATTCAATTACCTCCCATCGGGTCCCTCCCATGACATGTGGGGACTATGGGAATTATAATTCAAGATGAGATTTGGGTGGGGACACAGCCAAACCATACTGGATGGTTAATTTTAAGTGTTGATTTGGCTGGTCCACAGGCTGCCCAGATATTTGGAGAAACATTATTTTGGGTGTTTCTGTGAGGGTTTTTCGGATATGATTAACATTTAAATCAGTAGACTTTGAGTAAAGTAAATTGACTGCCCTCTGCAACTTGGATAGGTGTCATCCAATCAGTTGATGGCCTGAATAGAAGAGGTCCTAAAAGAAGAAGAAAATGTCCAACAGACTGCCTTCAGACTTTATCTGCAACAGCAGTTCTTCCTGGTTCTATAGTAGACTGACACTTAACTCAAACTGGAACATCAGCTCTCCTGAGTCTCCAGCCTGTGGGCCCATCCTGTAGATTTTGGACTTACCAGCCACCATAATCAAATGAGCCAATTCCCTATAATATTATAAATACACACACACACACACACACACACACGATTCTCTATGTACAACTGTGCAACCCCATAAGACAGGAAACAGGAGAATTCTGCTTTGAGAATATTAACATAGTCATCTGGGAGGATCCTCAACCAAACATCAAGATCCTACAATGAACAAGTCCTGCTCATACACACAAGTTTCCAATCATCATGTTACTGTTTTACTTTTAAATATGAACAATTAAGCTTTACCAAGCATTGGTGAGCAATGGCTCACACCTGTAATCTCAGCACTTTGGGAGGCCAAGGCGAGAGAACTGCTTGAGCCCAAGAGTTTGAGACCAGCATGGGTGATACAGAGAGACCCTGTCTCTACAAAAAATTTAAAAATCAGCCAGGTCTGGTGGTGCATGCCTGTAGTCCCAGGTACTCTAAAGGCTGAGGAGGGAGGATCACTTGAGCCCAGGAATTCACGGTGTCAGTGAGCCATGATCATGCCACTGCACTTCAGCATGGGTGCAAAGTGAGACCCCCGTCTCTAAAAAAAAATTAAAATAAAATTTAAATTTAAAAAGTACCATGAAAGACCAAACAATCTAAAAACAGAAACTACGAGGAAACAGAGACAAAGCTTGAAACAGAAAAAAATCACAGCCCAAAGTGTATACACACAGGCTCATGCCTGGTAGAGGGAGAACCAACCCTTATGATGAGACCTAATTCCCCTTTCTTGTTCTAAAGATTGCTCTGGACAGGGCCTAGTGTATGTAGGAAAATGCCCCACTTCCTACCATTCATGCCTGCCACCAGAAAGACAATTTTTGTGGTTTTGTTTCCTTCATAGATGGGAGTTATGGGGCATGGATGGGGACAGACGGGATATATGCCTTGGCAGGTATCAGAAATTCACACATCCAATGTATTTCCTCACATATGTTGACTATGCCTGTTACTATCATGCATGTTAGGTTACATATGAACATGGCTATGCCTTCTTGGTTTGATATTGTTGGACTTACCCAAATTCATCAAAATTCAGCTAACCAAAACAATGTTATGTATGCATCTTTATAAATGGGTACTTACTGATAATGGAATAATTTAGTGATGTACTGTATAGAGTGGTAGTAATGAAACCATACATTTAGTGTCTCCATTATAAAGTTTTAGACAATCATCTCATAAATCATTTTTTAACTTGAACATACACTGTGTTTCAGCTCATACAAATCAGCAAGACCTTTTTTTTGGAGATAGAGTCTCGCCCCGTTGCCCAGGCTGGCATGATCTCAGCTCACTGCAACCTCCACCTCCCAGGTTCAAACAATTCTCCTGCCTCAGCCTCCCAAGTAGCTGGGATTACAGGTGCCCACCATCACACCCAGCTATTTTTTTGTATTTTTAGTAGAGACGGGGTTTCACCATGTTGGCCAAGATGGTCTCGAACTCTTGACCTTGTGATCTGCCCACCTAGCCTCCCAAAGTGCTGGGATTACAGGTGTGAGCCACCGCACCTGGGTACTAAGATCTTTTATTATGGTAAGAATTGTCTTATTCCATTGAAACGTTTTGCTGTAACATGGGAAAAGGTACATCTTTTTCATAATTTCTATTAATGTAAAATAAAATTCAAAATGGACAAAAATATTACCAATGATATCTTCAGAAAACTAAGAAAAAATAATTGTACCCATGGAACTAAAACAGAAGGCTATAAAAAAATAATCATTGAACTGCACTAAGAGGAGACCTCACATTGGAGAAGCACAAATGTGTTCTGTGTTTGTGTCTTTCATTCAATAAATGCCTATAGGTAGGCCATGAAGGCGCCAGTTAGGCATGGCCACTATTACTTCCTACTGTTTCATATCCAAAGCTTCACAGACTTCCGTTACCTGGCAGGTAAAATGGAAATAACAATGCAAGAGAGCTGTAAGGACCAGAGATAACAATCAGAGAATATACTGAAGTTTAAGCATCCAGAAGATAATGTCTTAAAATGCTTTCCTAGGCCAGACTCAGTGGCTCACACCTGTAATCCCAGCACTTTGGGAGGCCAAGGCAGGTGGATAACCTGAGATCAGGAGTTTGAGACCAGCCTGGCCAACATGATGAGACCACCATCTCTACTAAAAATACACAAATTAGCCTGGCGTGGTGGTGTGCGCCTGTAGTCTCAGCTACTTAGGAGGCTGAGGCAGGAGAACTGCTTGAACCCAGGAGGCAGAGGTTGCAGTGAGCTGAGATCACACCACTGCACTCCAGCCTGGGCAACAGAGCGAGACTCCATCTCAAAAAAAAAAAAGCTTTCCTAGATCACATCCATACAAAATATAAATTCATTTATGACCACTCCCTAACACTTACTGTTACAGCCATACCAACCCAGCTCCCTAAACAATGTTTGCTGTTTGACATCTCCATGTCTTTGCTCACGCTCTTCCCTCTGGGAGGAATGCCCTTCTCTCCCTTCTTTGCCTACTTAAATCCTATTCATCCCTTAAAAATTATCTCAAGCAGGGCGGGTGCAGTGGTTCATGCCTGTAATCCCTGCACTTTGGGAGGCTGAGGCAGGTGGATCACCTGAGGTCAAGAGTTCGAGACCAGCCTGGCCAACATGATGAAACCCTGTCTCTACTAAAAATACAAAAAATTAGCTGGGCATGGTGGCGGGCACCTGTAATCCCAGCTACTCAGGAGGCTTAGGCAGGAGAATTGCTTGAACCCAGGAGGTGGAGGTTGCAGTGAGCTTACGCCCCACTGCAATCCAGCCTGGGCAACAAGAGTGAAACTCCATCTATAAAATAAAAATAAAATAAAAATAAAATAAAATAATTATCTCAAACATCACCACTCCTCCTTGACCCCAAGTCTGATTCCGATTTTTCATTTTGTTGACTGAGTTCCCCAGAAAATAAGTTCCTTAAAGATAATGAGTTATAGGCCAGGTGCAGTGGCTTACACCTGTAATCCCAGCACCTTGGGAGGCTGAGGCGGGTGGATCACTGAGGCCAGGAGTTCCAGACCAGCCTGGCCAACATGCGGAAACCCTGTCTCTACCAAAAAATACAAAAGTTAGCTGGGTGTGGTGACGCGTGCCTATAATCCCAGCTACTCGGGAGGGTGAGGCAGGAGAATCGCTTGAACCTGGGGGGCGGAGGTTGCAATGAGCCGAGATCGTGACACTGCACTCT
>NC_045445.1:52617983-52806158 GCF_002776525.5 Piliocolobus tephrosceles
AAAAAAAAAAAAAAAAAAAAAAAAGATCGAGTTATTTGATTTTGTATTCCCAATGCCTGGCTCAGTACCTGGTACATAGTACATTGGCAGATCTTAGGTCTTTTCGGTACTCACCATTTTGGCCTGAAGATCAAGCAGTTTTCTCACACGAAATGGTTTGACTAGAAAACATAAAGGAAAGAGGTACCATGCATTTGGATTCAGAATAAAAAGAAATTGGTTATATTTAACCACCATGCAGTTCATACAGTTTCTTCTTATAACATATCAAGAAAATAAATACCCTGTTCAGTTAAGCCATTGAGCAGATGCTCTTAAAGTACTAAAAAGCAATTTCCACAAAATGACTTCTGTCATATAACTAATGCTAATAGTTATTTTAACTTTATAAAGGCCAATACAAATGCTAATTCCACAAAGTGCAATACAACTGTAATGAAAATACTCACCATTCTCTTTTTTGGTAAGTAAATATAACAAATGGCAAACATAAGGGCACTGTTAAAACATAAAAAAAAAAATTAAGAGAAATGATAACATGTCTTGAACAGAGGGGCAACACATTTTCCTCAAATGTCAATCTTACACTGATTAAGTAAAAAACCTTCAGGACTTCACTGAACAATAGTTTTACAAAGAGTCTCTTTTTCCTACTATATAGTGATAAAAAGACAATAGTTTTAATCAGCATCTCATTAGGTCATTTTTTAGTTATTTTTGGAATGTAAAGATATTGCAGATAATTTGAAAAACAGAATTACCTATCATCCTTCTACCTAACAAAAATTCATGCATTCCTTTCAATATATATTCATACAAATATTGAAAGGAATGCATGAATTGTTGTTATTCCTTTCAATATGTTTATGTATGTATGTATTGTTAGTTGGTGGAGACAAGGTCTCACTATGTTGCTCAGGCTGGTCTCTAACTCCTGGCCTCAAGTGATCCTCCTGACTCAGCCTCCTAAAGTACTAGGATTACAGGCATGAGTCACTGTACCTGGCCCATACTTATTAAGACATAAACTTGAAAGTTTTATCCTGATTTCCTATTTAAAACCATTTTCCCATGTTGTTTATTCTTCAAAATTATCATTTTCAATGATGCTTCATACTCCAGTCAGTATATATACAAGAATTTAGTTAACAGCTTAGTCTTCAGTTTGGCAAATAGCATGCACTCACTTTGCTAATTAAATTATTGAATGACTGATTCCCTTCTACCATTTCATTTTCAGTGTCCATCTGTTGAGGTCTTACCCTAGATTAGGGGTCAGGAAACTATGGTCTACCTGTTTTTGTAAATAAAGTTTTATTGGGACACAGCCACATTCATTAATTTATTATTGTCCACAGTTGCTTGCACACCACACCAGCAGACTTGAATAGTTGCGACAGAGACAATATGGCCTTCATGCTCAGAATATGTATTACCCATCCCTTTAAGAAAAAGTTTGCCAACACCTTCTCTAAATAACAGGAAAGTGAAAAAATAAAGTATTTAATAGTACTAGAGAAAGCAACAAGAGCAAAGACTTTCTTTAAACAAAAATTTGTTATTTTTGTAGTGATGACTCTACACTTTAAAGTCTAAACTACAGCATATTCCATATTGCCTCTTCTGTACTTAGAAATGGTTTGAGAAAGAATCTAAACATATTTTTAATAAGCATGAATTTAGATATGGATTTTTTTTTTTTTTTTGAGACAGAGTTTCACTCTTGTTGCCCAGGTTGGAGCACAATGGCATGATCTCGGCTCACTGCAACCTCCGCCTCCCGGGTTCAAGCGATTCTCCTACCTCAGCCTCCCGAGTAGCTGGGATTACAGGCATGCACCACCACGCCCGGCTAAGTTGGTATTTTTAGTAGAGACAGGGTTTCTCCATGTTGTTCAGGATGGTTTCGAACTCCCGACCTCAGGTGATCTGCCCGCCTTGGCCTCCCAAAGTGCTGGGATTACAGGTGTGAGCTACCATGCCTGGCTGGACTCTTTTTTTAAAAGAAAGAATACATGTTATGACCATGTCTGCCATATGCTACCCAGAGAATAGCAATTTTCAGTATAAAAAATGTGTTACCTCATACGCTTAAGGATATGAACTATTAGCAACACTATCATGTTGAATATGAAATGAGTGTTAACACAATCACTTGCCCTAGACTCCAGCATTATAGGAAATCTGACATTCTCTTTTATCACATGTAGAAAGGAAAAACTCATATATATTAATTATTTTAAAATTGCCTTTCTGTCAAATATTTAGGTTGGTGCAAAAGTAATTGCAGTTTTTGCTATTTCAATGGCAAGTACTTTAATAAGTACTTGGGTTATAAAAGGCTCAGTCCCTGCCTGGAAGAACTCAGTCCATTGAGCTATTAGAGGAAAGGAGAAAGCATATCTTCTTATTTCCTATTCTTTACAAAGTATGTTTAAACACAGAATTCATTTGTATTGCAATTTGGTCAGTTTATGAACAGAAACAATATGAGGTTAAGAGAGATGTCAAAGGTTAAGAGAGAGACAATGATGTACCACTTGTCATTCAACCACACCTGTGCACCACAAGCCATGCAGCAGGGATAAGCATCCTGCATCCTTACCTTCTATCAACACTTCCAAGGTTACCACTCTTTCACCCTTGTATAGAAAAAGACCTCCTCTGAGACTTAGTTCACCCAACTTTACCACCTCTACCTTACCTATACCTTGTCAGCTCACTACTAACCTAGTACCTTCCCCAAAATTCCATGAGGATTTGGGCATCTCACTCAGTTTTCAGCTCTAACTCTAAACCCAATATCATGCCAGATGACTTTAATGTCCCTATCAACAAATCACCGTGGTCTTAGAGTTTACTGACCTCAATTCCAATGACCTGATAATCATCTATAGAAATATTGTGTATTAGATATGCCGAATGACCCTGACTGCTTTCCTGCCAACTTAGCAATGTTTTTGACATCATATCCAGCTGTTGAAGCACGTTTCAGAGCTGACATGAAAGCAAGAATCTGCAGTTCCCAAAAACAAAGTGAAAGTAGAAACACTAAATATTGAACAAGCTTCCTCACCAATATTTCTTGCCAAACCTTAAAAACTTTGAACTTATGACTTTAATAGCTACAAAGGGAGGCAGGGGTAGGGTAGGCAGAGGATAAAGCTTAGGACCCACCCAATGTGTAGATTATGCAGAGGATCTATTATAATAAAAAACTGGAACCCCCAAGAGCTACACACTAAGTGTATGGTTGTGAAATTAAAACCCCACTGTGTTGAACAGGACAGCAAGTAAACTTTCTTGTCTTGACCTTGGAAATGGGTGAAAGGAAAATAAAACCTTTCCCAAGAATTTGTAACCACAAGCCAGCTCAAAAAATGTCTGCAGTTTGGCCACGCGTGGTGGCTCATGCCTGTAATCTCAACACTTTGGGAGACCAAGGCAGGCAGATTACCTGAGGTCAAGAGTTCGAGACCAGCCTGACCAACATTGATAAACCCCGTCTCTACTAAAAATACAAAATTAGCCGGCCATGGGGGTGCATGCCTGTAATCCTAGCTACTCGGGAGGCTGAGGCAGGAGAATCGCTTAAACCTGGGAGGCAGAGGTTGCGGTGAGCCAAGATCACGCCATCGCACTCCAGCCTGGGCAACAAGAGCAAAACTCTGTCTCAAAAAAAAATTATATATATATCTGCAGTTTGAATTTACACAAATGGGATGGCCTGGAAAACCTAAAGAGAATAACTTAAAGTGGCTCTAGCTTAGTTGTAACTCCCAGGTAAATCATACATCTTGTATCCAGGGACTTGTATCTAGAATACAGAAAGAACTCTTATAACCCTATAGGATAATGAACAACCCAATTTAAAAGTGGGCAAAGGATCCTAACAGACATTTCTCCAGGGAGGGTATACAAATGGCCAATAAGCACATGAAAAGATGCTCAATATCATTAGTTATCAGGGAAATGCAAATCAAAACCACAATGAAAGACTACTTTACACCTATTAGCACAGCTATAATCAAGTCAGATAAAATAGCCAGTATTGGTGAGGATGTGATGAAATTTGAACCCTGTTACAGATTGCTGGAGGGAATGAAAAATGGTACAGCCACTGTGGAAAAGAGTTTGGCGATTCCTCAAAAAGCTAAACATAGAATTGCCATATGATACAGTAATTTTTTTCCTAGGTATATACTCAAAGGAACTGAAAAAGCAGGAACCTGAACAGATATTTATATACCACTATTCAACACAGTATCATTCACAATAGCCAAAAGGTGGGAACAACTCAAATGTCCAACAACAGATGAATGGATAAACAAAATGAGATATAGTCATCCCTTGTTATCAGCAGGGGATTGGTTCCAGGACTTCCCCTCTCCGCCATCATATCAAACTCTACAGATTCTCAAGTTCGTTATATAAAATTGTGTAGTACTTGCATATAACCTATGCACATCCTCCTGTATACTTTAATCAGGGGGTGCCCAGTCTTTTGTTTTCCAGGCCACACTGAAAGAAGAACTGTCTTGAGCCACACATAAAATACGCTAACACTAACGATAGCTGATGAGCTTAAAAAAAAATCCCCCCAAAAATCTCATAATGTTTTAAGAAAGCTTACGAATTTGCGTTGGGCCTCATTCAGAGCAATCCTGGGTTGTGGGTTGGACAAGCTTGCTTTAAATCATCTCTGGATTAGTTATAATACTTAATATAATGTAAATGCTATGTAAATAGTTATTACACAATTACACTAAAAAATACTACTACACTAAAAAAAATTATTTTTTATTTGTATTATTTTTTATTGTTATCTGTATCTTTTAATATTTTCAATCAATAATTGGATGAATCTATGGATGCAGAACCCTCAGACACAGAGGGCTGACTGCATATATATGAAGTAGAACATTATTCACCTATAAAAAGGAATGAAGTTCTGATACATGGTACAAATGGATGAACCTTGAAGACATTATGATAAGTGAAAGAAGTCAGACACAAAAGGATAAATACTGTATGATTCTACTTATATGAGGTGCCTAGAATAGGCAAATACATAGAGACAGATAGTAGATTAGAGGCTACTAGGAGCAGGGGAAAGAGGGAATAGGGAGTTACTGTGTAATGGTTAGAAAATTTCAGTTTAGGGTAATGAAAAAGTTTTGGAAATAGATAGTGGTGATGCTTGCATGACACTGTGAATGTAATATATGTCACTGATATATACAACAAAAAAGTTTTAAAATGGTGAAGGTCAGGCACAGTGCCTCACATCTATAATCCCAGCACTTTGGGAGGCCGAGGCAGGAGGATTGCTTAAGGCCAGAAGTTCAAGGCCAGCCTGGGCAACATAGTGAGACTCTGTCTCTAGAAAAACTTTAAAAATTAGTTGGGCATGGTAGTGCATGCCTGTGGTCCCAGCTACTTTGAATGATGAAGTGGATGACTCATTGTATGGTATGCGAAATAAATCTCAATAAAGCTGTGTTTGTCTTTGTTTTCTTTTTTGAGACAGAGTCTCGCTCGTCACCCAGGCTGATCAATCGAGGTTGCAGAGAGCCATGATAGTGCCACTGCACTCCAGCCTGCACAAGAGTGAGACCCCATCCCAAATTAAAAAAAAAAAAAAAAAATAGAAATAATGAAAAAAAATAAATGGCCAGGCTCAGTGGCTCAAGCCTGTGATACTAACACCTTGGGAGGCCAAGGAGGGCAGATCACCTGAGGTCAGGGATTTGAGACCAGCCTGGCCGACATGGTGAAACCCTGTCTCTACTAAAAATACAAAAATTAGCTAGGCGTGGTGGCGCATGCCTATAATCCCAGCTACTCGGGAGGCTGAGGCAGGAGAATCACTTGAACCTGGGAGGCCGAGGTTGCAGTGAGCTGAGATCACACCATTGCACTCCAGCCTGGGCAACAAGAGTGAAACTCTGTCTCAAAAAATAAATTAAAAAAAAAAAAATTTAAGTACTAATACACCAGGCACGGTGGCTCATGCCTGTAACCCCAGCACTTTGGGAGGCCAAGGCAGGCAAATCACCTGAGGTCGGGAGTTCAAGACCAGCCTGACCAACATGGAGAAACCTCATCTCTACTAAAAATACCAAAAATTAGCCAGGCGTGGTGGCACATGTCTGTAATCCCAGCTACTCAGGAAGCTGAGGCAGGAGAATAGCTTGAACCTGGGAGATGGAGGTTGCATTGAGCCAAGATGGCGCCACTGCACTCCAGCCTGGGCAATAAGAGTGAAACTCCATCTCGGGAGGGGAAAAAAAAAAGTACTAATACATGCTATAACACAGATGAAACTTGAAAACATTTTGCTAAGAGGCAAGTCAAAAAGACCACATTATTACATTAGTTCTTTTATATAAAATGTCCAAAATAGGCAAACTTTATAAAGACAGAAAATTAGATTAGGGGTTGCTTAGAGCTAGGGGGTTAATAGAGAGATGGGAGTGATAGCAAAGGGTATGGGGTTTCTTTTTTTCTTTTTGAAATGATGAAAATGTTCTAAAATTGACTATGCTGAAATGGTTGTACATACCTGTGACTATACTTAAAATCAGTAAATTGAATACTTCAAATGGGTGAATTGTGGAGTATGTGAATTAAATCTCAATAAAGCTGTGTTTGTCTTTTTTTTTTTTTTTTTTTTTGAGACAGAGTCTCGCTCGTCACCCAGGCTGGAGGGTGCAGTGGTGCAATCTCGGCTCACTGCAATCTCCGCCTCCCCAGTTCACACCATTCTCCTGCCTCAGCCTCCCAAGTAGCTGGGATTAGAGGTGCCCGCCACCATGCCTGGCTAATTTTTGTATTTTTCGTAGAGACGGGGTTTCGCCATGTTGGCCAGGCTGTTCTCAAACTCCTGACCTCAGGTGATCCGCCCTCCTCAGCCTCCCAAAGTGCTGGAATTACAGATGTGAGCCACCACGCCTGGCCTAAAGCTGCTTTTTAAAAGTAGCTAGAAAGAAAAGAAAAAAAGGATTACAATTAGACTGATTCAATAACATGATGGAAGCAAGGAGCCAGTGGAATAATATTGTCAGTATCCCGAAAAAATGTAACTGTCATTCTAGAATTCTACATACACCAGTACCAGTTTTCAAGAACAAGGGCAAAGTAGAGACATTTTCAGACAAAGAGTTTGCCATCAAAAGATTTTCAATGAAAGAATAAAAAATACACTTTCAGCCAAAGGAAAATAATCTCATCTTGAAGGTGTAAGATGCAAAAACAAATGATGAGCAAAGATACTGGGAGATATGTGGGCAAATCTAAACAATTATCAACTGTAAAAATAATATTGGTCAGGCGCAGTGGCTCACGCCTGTAATCCCAACACTTTGGGAGGCCGAGGCAGGCGGATCACCTTGGAGTTTGAGACCAGCCCGACCAACATGGAGAAACCCTGTCTCTACTAAAAATACAAAAAAATCGCACCATTGCACTCCAGCCTGGGCAACAGGCTATCTCAAAAGGAAAAAAAAAACACCTATTCTGTGTGTGTGTGTAAAGGGATGGAGAAAAACAAGGTAAAACTAAAACCAGACAACAACAGCATATAAGCCAGGAACAGTATGATAAGAGCTAAAGCATTCTTCAGCACCATATGACAGGAAGAGAAAATAAAGAACAAGAAAAAGAGAGTTAAAGCATCCTAAGGTTTTTGTATGCTATAAGATAAAGGTACAGATGCCAGTCACCTTTAGACTTAAAGTATGCATGTTAAGTAGGTACAAAAACACTTAGATGACTTCCAAACAAGAATAGGAAAAAAACTAGGGTCAATAAAAAAAAAAGCTCATTTAGAATATCTCAAAATAAGATATCTGAATTTACTTCTACTATAATCACTACGCCAAGGTAAATAAACTAATTCTCAGCCGGGCACGGCAACAGAGTGAGACTCCGCCTCAAAAAAAAAAAAATTAGAGGACCCCTTGGCTGGTGTGGTAGCTCACACCTGTAATCCCAGCACTTTGAGAGCCCCAGGCCAGTGGATCACCTGAGGTCAGGAGTTAAAGACCAGCCTGGCCAACATGGTGAAACCCCATCTTTACTAAAAATACAAACAAATTAGCCAGGCGTGCTGACAGGTGCCTGTAATCCCAGCTACTTGGGAGGCTGAGGCAGGAGAATCTCTTGAACCCAGGAGGTGGAGGTTGCTATGAGCTGAGATCACACCATTGCACTCTAGCCTGGGCCACAAGAGCAAAATTCTGTCTCAAAAAAAAAAAAAAAAAATTAGAGGACCCCAAAATTGCTTTTTGTTTTTCTGGGTAATGTCTGTCAACACTCACCAGGTTAGAAATAATACTGAGAATATTTTTTTTGAGACAGGTTCTTGCTCTGTCACCCATGCTGGAATACAATGGCACCATCACAGCTCACTGCTGCCTCCAACTCCCAGGCTCAAACGATCATATGATTTCCGCGCCCCCCCGCCCCCCCAGCCTCCCAAGTAGTTGGGACTACAAGTGCATGCCACCACACCCAGCTTTTTTTTTTTTTTTCCCAGTAAAGATGAGGTCTCACTAGGCTGAAATGTAATGGCATGATCTCAACTCACTGCAACCTCTGCCTCCTGGACTCAAGCGATCCTCCTGCCTCAGCCTCCTAAGTAGCTGGGACTATAGGCACATACCACCACACCTAGCTAATTTTTGTACATTTTGTAGAGATGGGGTTTCACCATGTTGTCCAAGTTGGTCTCGAACTCCTGAGCTCAAGTGATCTGCCCACCTCAGCCTCCTCAAAGTGCTGGAATTACAGGCATGAGCCACCACGCCCAGCCCATTTCTACAAATCTTTTTAATGTCTCTGGCTTAAGAGAATACAGTTGGAATCTGTGCTTCTATATTAATTCTGTTATGTTTTGATTGAATTGCATGAAGAAAATCCCAGCCTCACACAGATATATAGTTGGAAAAGGTAGGAATAGTTTAAAAGGCTTTTCAGAAAATTATGGATATTAGTCTTTGCTACTACACCAAAACTTGACAAGTGGTAGTTTCTTAAGGGGTAGCTGTAATGTGGAATCTGAAACACTCTCAATAAAAGCTCTGTACTCTGTTCCATTAAAATTCATTGATGTATCTTGTATTTTAAAGGGTTCTTTTACCCATTTATGAATTTAGAACATCATACTTGTTCATCAGGAAAATATTGGCTCACTGAGTTATACTGAGCTTCCAAATGCTGACACATTTCATTATATGGTAACTAAAAATCACAACATTAATACCACCAATTATTAGAAAAGTCTTTCAGGTATCTGAAAGCTGTCAGGTTCCTAGTGGCAGATACAAATTTTCTAAACTTTAATTTTTCACTTGAATGCTCAAATGTTATCACTGGCAACAGATACGGCCAGTTGTTTTCTTTGAATAACAGGCTTGTTTTGTTCATTTTCAAGAAAACATCTTCCAAGTACCCAAGTCTGTATAACTATGGTTTGTATGTCAGTCATTCTTTTTTTTTGAGACAGAGTCTCACTCTGTCGCCAGGCTGGAGTGCAATGGCGTGATCTTGTCTCACTGCAACCTCTGCCTCCTGGGTTCAAGCAATTCTCCTGCCTCAGCCTCCCAAGTAGCTGGGACTACAGGTGTGCGTCAACATGCCCAGCTAATTTTCCTATTTTTAGTAGACACGGGGTTTCACCATGTTGGCCAGGATGGTCTCAATCTCTTGACCTTGTGATCCGCCTGCCTCGGCCTCCCAAAGTGCTGGGATTACAGGTGTGAACCACTGCGCCCGGCCATCAGTCATTCTTTCAAATAAAAAAGGAGCTAGTTTGGCTCACAACTCAATCACACAAATGCTTTTCCTCAGAATAACCATTGTACTTTAGTATGCAGGAGGACTTTGTTTGTACTTGCCATTTCATCACACAGAATATTAAAGACGTAGAGATTTAATAAAACTATTGAGTTAATTTTTATGCTTCACTTGACATTCTTAAGTGAAATTAGCATTTTTGTTTTTTTACCACAACGAAGAACATAATGAAGAATATGCTAGTACAGTTTGGTGCCACTGCCTTGATTCATGTTAAATGGCCAGTAGTTTTACCCACAATTGCTTTAGCACCATCAGCGCTAAGGTCAACAAAGTGAAAATGGCAAATAATACCTTGGTATTATTATGAAAATAATTTTGACCTCTTGGACTTCCTGAAAGGGTCTTAGGAAGCCCCAGGGGGTCCACAGACCATATTTGAGTATTTCTTGTCTAGGACATCATGTTATACCTAGATTATCATGTCAGCTTCCTAACTAGTATTCCTGCCTTCGGCCTCTCTCTTAATTCACATTGTTGGGCACTACTAGATATAGCTTCCTACAGAGCTGCTTTCAACATATTCCAGCCAAAAATTTTCAGTGATTTACCCACTGAATAAAGTTCAAATTCCTTGGCATCACATTGGAAGACCTCTACAATCTGTCCTCACCCAACTTTTTCAGACTTACCACCTAACACCATCGCCAATTAAGTCAGGCTGGTCTATTTAAGGTCTCCTAAAACACAATTTACACACCTCACAACTTTGCTTGATATATTCCCATCATATCAAATATCATTTTCTGTCACCAAATCCCAAATCCTATTCAACCTGTGAGGCCCAGCTCAACACCCACATACTTTATGGTGCTTTTAACTAACCATTTTGATTTACAGTGCTTTCTTCCTTCCTGGAAATATTATAGCAATTATTATCCTCAAACTATCATATGCTGTTTTTGATAATTTATGTGATTTCCTTAATTCTCCAACTAGATTTCAAGTTCCTGGAGTATAGAAACCCTATGCTAAACTTTGAATCTTCTACAGTGCCTAGAACAATGCAATGAACACACTGGAAACATCATTTTAAAAAATAAAATCAATAAATGAATTCCCTTCCCAAAGGCAAGAGAAATACAGTTAGACGAGTGATTCACACGGTCTGTGAACTACTGATGGTCCTTGAAAGTCTTCCAGGTGGACAGTAGATTGATTTCTTAAAGTTATTAATGTTTTTAAGGGAAATAATTATGCTATTTAATAAAAATCACTCCACTGGCACTCATGAAAAGTAATCCTCTCCTTCTCATTAATTCTGATGAGGCTTTTGCAGTGTTAATCAAGAAAATGTAGAATAAATGACTCAAAGGACCCTGTTGAAGTGGTTTAAAAGGGAAAAGATGGCAATGAGTGCTCTAGATCAGCAAACAAGACTCCAATGTGAAATCAACTTTATCTGTAACATTTTTATTTCCTTAAAATAAGATATAAAGTAAATATGATAGAAACTTTCTATTTGTTAATCTGAGAGACAGGAGCAAAATAGAATGCTATTATTTGCCCTTTTCTGTATATTTGATACGTCTACGTTATCTTGGTACATTTCTGTATGTTTGATATATTTTTAAAATAAGGAAAAACACATTGTATAGCATGCTGAAGGATATGTGGTGCATCAATATACACTCATGTACTATTTGATTGATGCCTAATGCTGTCCAATTTTTACTTACCAGTGCATCATCTTGCAATGAAGCAAAAAAGAAGCCATAGAGCAAGTTAATTTGCTCCTTACGATCAATGAAGTCAAACATTGCAACCAGCCAACGATAAAAAAGCACCTATTGAAGAGACAAAATACTTATCTTTAAAGAAATATAACTGGTACAGAAGAGTTTAATTCCGCCCCCCGTCCCCCGTCGTCAGGGCTATTTTAGAGGCTTCAGGCACAAAGTAGAATAATAGATTTTATTTCTCAGTAAAAATTTCTGTTTGAACATAGCCCTTGCATCAAGATATATTGTTCCAAAACTACAGGCTTTGCACAAAAGGCCAATGCCATTACTTGATAAGTGGCTCTTCCTTGTCAGCCCTTAAGTGGTTCTGAAGGACTTATAATCAAAGTGTTTAAAAAGACTACCTTGGTGCTACCAGAACACTTGTCAACACAAAGCCAGGAGACTGCCTTAACCACAGAATCTTGTGATATTACTGTTGCTGGGATCATGCACTTCAATATCCGTGTGTTTACAGCATTTCCTGGAAAGGAGACAAGCTAAATTAAACTACATTTTAATGTCTCAATTGTTCTTTTACTATTATTCACTCTTGGATCTAAAAATCTCACATTAGGCTGGGCGTGATGGCTCATGCCTGTAATCCCAGCACTTTGGGAGGTCATGGTGGGTCGATCACCTAAGGTTGGGAGTTCGAGACCAGCCTGACCAACATGGAGAAACCCCACTCTACTAAAAATACAAAAATTAGCCAGGCTTGATGGAGCATGCCTGTAAGCCCAGCTACTCGGGAGGCTAAGGCAGGAGAATCGCTTGAACCCAGGAGGCGGAGGTTGTGGTGAGCCGAGATCGCACCATTGCACTCCAGCCTGGGCAACAAGACCAAAACTCCATCTCGAAAAAAAAGAAAAAAAAAAAACCTCACATTATATTGAAGGCAATAAAAACCAACAGTACGTAAAATTCAGTATCTCTTATCATTACTAATAAATTGTTCAAAACAAAAATGTACCTTTAACTACTGATGTAAACTATAAGGCAATGGTTAGGCACAGTGGCTCATGCCTATAATCCTAACACTTTGGGAGGCCGAGGCAGGCGGATCACTTGAGCCCAGGAGGTCAAGACTAGCCTGGGCAACATGACAAAACACCATATCTACTAAAAATACAAAAATTAGCCAGGGGTGGTGGGGCAAGCCTTTAATCCCAGCAACTTGGGAGGCTGATGTGGGGGAAACACCCGAGCCCAGGGAGGTCGAGGCTGCAGTGAGCTGTGATCGTGTTACTGCACTCCAGCCTGGGTGACAAAGTGAGACCCTCTCTTAAAAAAAAACAAAAATAAAAAACTATAAGGCAAATTATTTGGCTCAAATATTTCTATTTAAAAAATATAAATGAGTACAGGGTTTCTTCTTGGGGTGATGAAAATGTTCAAGAATTAGATAGTGGTGATGATTACACAACTCTGACTATGCTTTAAAAAAATGCTGAATTTGGAGCCGAACGTGGTGACACATGCCTATAATCTAAGCACTTTGGGAGGCTGAGGTGGATGGATTGCTTGAGCCCAGGAGTTTGAGATCAGCCTAGACAACATAGCAGGACCCCATCTCTATGTAAAAAAAAAAAAAAAAATTAGCTGGGCATGGTGGCGCCTCCTGGGAGGCTGAGGCCGGAGGACTGCTTGAGCCTAGGAGTTTGAGATTGGCCTAGGCAATATAGTGAGACCCCAATCTCTACAAAAAATACAAAAATTAGCCAGATGTGGTAGCACATGCCTATAGTCCCAGCTACTTGGTAATCTGAGGTGGGAGGATCACTGGAGGCTGGAAGGTGGAGGTTGCAGTGAGCTGAGATCATACCACTAGACTCCAGCCTGGGTGACAGAGTAAGACTCTGTCTCCAAAAACAAAAATGCTGAATTTTTAAAACAGTGAATTTTGCCAGGAGCGGTAGCTCACACCTGTAATTCCAGCACTTTGGGAGGCCGAGGCAGGCAGATCACCTGGGATCAGGAGTTCAAGACCAGCCTGGCCAAAGTGATGAAACCCCATCTCTAATTAAAAAAATACAAAATTAGGCCGGGCATGGTGACTCACACCTGTAATCCAGCCTGGGCGACAACAGTGAAACTCCATCTCAAAAAAAAAAAAAAAATTAGCCAAGTCTCATGGTAGATGCCGTAATCCCAGCCACTCAGGAGGCTGAGGCAGGAGAATCACTTGAACCTGGGAGGTGGAGGTTGCAGTGAGCTGAGATCACGCCATTGCACTGCATCCTGGGCTACCAGAGTGAAACTCCATCTCAAAAATAAAAAAGTAAAAAATAAAAAAATAATGAATGTTATGAGGGCACGGTGGCTCACAATTGTAATCCCAGCACTTTGGAAGGCCAAAGCAGGCAGATCATCTGAGGTCAGGAATTCAAGACCAGCCTGGGCAACATGGTGAAACCCCATCTCTACTAAAAATACAAAAATTAGCTGGGCGTGGTGGTGGGTGCGGTGGTGGGCGCCTGTAATCTCAGCTACTCAGGAGGCTGAGGCAGGAGAATCGCTTGAAACTGGGAGGCAGAGGTTGCAGTGAGCCGAGATCACATCATTGCACTCCAGCCTGGGCAATAAAAGTGAAACTCCGTCTCAAAAAAAAAAGAAAACAAAAGGAAAAAACAATGAATTTTATGGTATGTGAGTTAAATCTCCAAAAAAGCTTTCAATCACAGGAAAATTTCAAAGATTTTTTTTTAATGGCCTCATAGACTGATTTATTTAAAGCTACTGGTGGACACTTTGCATGAGGTGTTACATTTAAGAATGTATTTGTTCATGAGAGAATGTGAGCCAGAAATAAAAACATAAATATAAAATTAAAATGTATATATTTGTATCATCCGCTCGCCCCAAAAAAGCAGGGAGAGTAGCAGAATAGAACAGATATTCTTTTTTTTTTTTTGAGACAGGGTCTGACTCTGTCACCCAGGCTGGAGTGCAGTGGTGCAATCATAGCTCACAACAACCTCAAATTCCTGGGCTCAAGCAATCCTCCCACCTCAGCCTCCAGGGTAGCTGGGACTACAGGAACGTGCCACCATACCTGCTTACGTTTTTTATTTTTAGCAAAGACAAAGTCTCACTATGTTGCCCAGGCTGGTCTCGCACTCCTGGACTCAAGGGATCTGCCCACTTTGGCCTCCCAAAGTGCTGGGATTACAGGCATGAGCCACCGTGACTGGCCTAGAACAAGATATTCTTGGAATTGACTGGCAGTAATACCATTCTACACTAGTCCAATCTTTCCACTTGATCTCAGGCCTCTATGGTGTTCTCCCATCTGGTAATAGAAATGATGTCACAGAGATCACCTGAGGTCAGGAGTTCGAGACCAGCCTGGCCAATGTGCTGAAACCCCATCTCTACCAAAAATACAAAACTTAGCCAGGCATGGCAGGCGCCTGTAATCCCAGCTACACAGGAGGGTGAGGCAGGAGAATCACTTGAACCTGGGAGGCGGAGTTTGCAGTGAGCCAAGATCTGTCTCAAAAAAAAAAAAAAAAAAAAAAAAAAAGTCACAGAGGCTGGCTTTGAATACATCCTATCTCAACTTCTGTTAATTAGGCTTCAAGAATTAGAATATATCTCATCACTTTCTACACTATCATTCTGTGGAGAAGAAAGGAAGCAGTGATAGGTAATGAATCACAAAAATAAAAATCTCTGCTTTCCACTCTTGTGGTTTCTTTTCCTGTTTTCTTTCTCACTCCCATCCACTAACTCTTCGAAATTTAAAATAGTCTCACCACTAACACATTACACGTGCACCAAATTCAAAGGGAGAATTCAATACTGATTCTATTTTTACTTCCAAGTGACTTAATTTTTAAAGAGTCTAAAGTCCCTTTGTACCTAATTATGATGACATTTCTAGCATACCTGCCTCTAAATATGCATTTAAACTTACCAAAAGAGCTGCATGTAAAGATCTAGTAGGGATGGGGGACATCACAGAAATAACTATAATAAAAGGGAGAAAAGGAATTAAGGAGGCCACATTTGACCTCAGCAAATTCCAGCTTAGCAGAAAAAAAAAAAATGAAAAGTAACAATAGAAAGCCAGAGATTATTTTTTAAATTGCTATATAAGTTTCCCAAGTCTGAGGCATGCATTTTGAGACACCTCAAGTCCTGGCAGACATCAAGATAACCTAATCATTAATTTCTGAGATAAAAAAAGGAGGCTGGGTGCAGTGGCACGAACCTGTAGTTCCATCTAATTGGGAGTCTGAGATGGGAGGACTGCTTGAATCTAGAAGGTCGAGGCTGCAGTGAACCGTGATCATATCACTGCACTGCACTCTGGACAACAGAGTGAGACTCTGTCACAAAAAGAAAATCTCTAAAACAGAAAACATCTGTATACTCCACATATATTGTTTTTGTTTTGTTTTATTTTGTTTGAGATGGAGTCTCGCTCTGTCACCCAGGCTGGAGTACAGTGGCATGATCTCTGCTCACTGCAAGCTCTGCCTCCTGGGTTCACGCCATTCTCCTGCCTCAGCCTCTCAAGTAGCTGGGACTACAGGCGCCCACCACCACGCCCGGCTAATTTTTTGTATTTTTAGTAGAGACGGGGTTTCACCATGTTAGCCAGGGTGGTCTCAATCGCCTGACCTCGTGATCCACCCACCTCAGCCTCCCAAAGTGTTGGGGTTACAGGCATGAACCACTGCACCCAGCCCCTACTCCATATATATTTTAAAGTGAGATGGGAGTGGGTGAATTGATCTTGACAGACATTGTTCAGTTAAACACAGATTCCTGGAAAGATAATAGAAGCAAACAATCTAAAACCATCTACAAGGAAAAAACCAATTTTATTAGGTCTCATTTAACTTTCTAGGGAAACACAGAGAACTAATCAGATAAAAATGGAGAAATAAAATACCTGACAGTCATATGTTGAATTCGGTTAGTAATGTGTTGTTACTTTAAAATAAATAGACACACCCCTGCAAATATGCTGCTGGATATAAACAAAGGAATCTAACATGCAACAGCCAGGAAATACTTAGTATATAAAGCATTTGGTTTGGAGAGCTGTCTTAATCTTTCTTTTTTTTTTCCCAGAGACAGAGTCTTGCTCTGTGGCCCACACTAGAGTACAGTGGCACCATCATAGCTCATTGCAGCCTCAAACTCCTGGGCTCAAGTGATTCTCTTGCCTCAGACTCCCAAGTGGCTGGGACTATACGCACATGCTACTGCACCTAGCTAATTTTTTTTTAACATTTTGTAGACAAGGTTTCACTTTGTTGCCCGGGCTGGTCTCAAATCTGGCTTCAAGCAATCATCCTGCCTTGGCCCCCCAAAGTGCTGAGATTACAGGCATGAGCCACTATACCCAGCCTTAACGTTTTTTTAAGTAGAAAAAAAAGCAGCAATGTGGTACAGTATAAGCACTAGAATGGGAGTTTGGACATCTTATTTCCCCAGTTCTACCTCTGACATTAAGCAAGTCTCTTCAACTACTCTGAGCCTCTTTTTCCTCACCTTTAAATGAGAGTGTTTAGAGTCTAAAATACCTTCCAAGTCTGAATTTAAATGAGAAAAAGTTAAAAGGTTCAAGTAAATAAAATATTGACCAGGTATTATTTCTAAGAACCTCTTCCAACCATCCCAACCATCACCAATGAATTTAGAACAGGAAAAGATGCACTTGCACAAAAGAAAAAGCATCTTAGCTGGGCGCGGTGGCTCATGCCTGTAATCCCAGCACTTTGGGAGGCTGAGGCAGGTGGATCATCTGAGGTCAGAAGTTTGAGACCAGCCTGGCCAACATGACGAAACCCCGTCTCTACTAAAAATACAAAAATTAGCCGGGTGTGGTGGCGCATGTCCATAATCCCAGCTACTCAGGAAGCTGAGGCAGGAGAATTGCTTGAACCTGGGAGGCAGAGGTTGCAGTGAGCTGAGATCACACCATTGCACTCCAGCCTGGGTGAAAGAGCGAAACTCCATCTCAAAAAATAAATAAATAAAATAAAGAAAATAAAGGTAATGAAGTAGACTAAGTGATCTTTTAAGATGCCTTCCAGCAATATTGTTTAAATTACTACATATACTTAAGATAAATATTAAAAAATGGTTCTCATGTATTTGGTGACAAAAGTATGTATTTTGCATTTTATTTGTAATGATATATGGTAACTGGTCATTTTCAGCATATGCACACAGAAACTTTTTGTGTGTTTACACAAAAAAGCCCATTGTATAATCTTAACAGATTGGTCTTATGAAGAGAACAGTAAACAAAAAACTGCAACTAATTCCAATGAACAACCTAATTCAAAGTCTAAAAGGAAGGTCGGGCACAGTGGGTCACGCCTGTAATCCTAATGCTTTGGAAGGCCAAGGAGGGCTGATCACCTGAGGTTGGGAGTTCGAGACCAGCTTGACCAACATGGAGAAACCTCATCTCTACTAAAAATACAAAATTAGTCGGGCGTGGTGGCGCATGCCTGTAATCCCAGCTACTCGGGAGGCCGAGGCAGGAGAATTCCTTGAACCCAAGAGGTGGAGGTTGCAGTGAGCCAACATCACGCCATTGCACTCCAGCCTGGGCAACAAGTGCAAAACTTAATCTCAAAAAAATAAATAAACAAAGTCTAAAAGGAAAAACTAATAGCAAAGTGATGACAAAAGCATCCGAGACCAGGCACAGTCGCTCACGCCTGTAATCCCAGCACTTTGGGAGGCCAAGGCAGGTGGATCACGAGGTCAGGAGTTCAAGATCAGTCTGCCCAAGATGGTGAAACTCCGTCTCTACTAAAAATACAAAAACATTAGCCAGGCGTGGTGGCAGGCACCTGTAATCCCAGCTACTCGGGAGGCTGAGGCAGAGAGGTGGAACTCGGGAAGTGGAGGTTGCAGTGAGCTGAGATTGTACCACTGCACTCTAGCCCGGGCGATGGAGTGAGACCCAGTCTCCCAAAAAAAAAAAAACGAAAACTGCCCTTGGCCAGGCACGGTGGCTCACACCTGTAATCCCAGCACTTTGGGAGGCCAACGCAGGAGGCTCACGAGGTCAGGAGATGGAGACCATCTTGGCTAACACAGTGAAAAAAAAAAAAATACAAAAAATTTGCCAGGTGTGGTGGCACGTGCTTGTAGTCCCAGGTACTCGGGAGGCTGAGGCAGGAGAATTGCTTGAACTCAGGAGACAGAGGTAGCAGTGAGCTGAGATCGTGCCACTGTACTCCAGCCCGGGTGACAGAGTGAGACTCCATCTCAAAACCAAAAACAAAAAACAAAACAACATCCCCCTCGAGCCAGGTGCGGTGGCTCAAGCCTGTAATCCCAGCACTTTGGGAGGCCAAGGCGGGAGGATCACTTGAGTCTAGGAGTTCCAGACCAGCCTGGGCAATATAGTCGGACACTGTCTCTATTATAAAAAATGTGTGTGTATACCTATCTATATATATGTGTGTGTGTGTGTGTGTGTGTGTATATATATGTATATATATACATATTTTTAAAAGAAAAAAATATAGGTGCTAGGTGAGTTAAAAGAAAAAAAAAAAAGCATCTCCTCAACATACCAAATTTGCCACTGAGTGCAATATTTAATAGAATGTCAATTTCTTCTGAAGCTAACCCATTCTTCCAAGCCACATTTTCCACAGTTTTCAAGTGTTTTTCCAAGGTTTTATCTTTATTCTGTGAAGTTTTAATGGGACCTGAAAAAAGAAACAATATTATTTAATATAATATTAATATTAATTAATATTGTGAGACCTTTAAAATTATTTCAGTCTTCGGCCTCAATAACAACAATTTGGAACTCTTTAAAGGAATAGCTTAATGACCAGGCGTGGTGACCCACATCTGTAATTCCAGCATTTTGGGAGGCCAAAGCAAGAGGATCACTTGAGGCCAGGAGTTTGAGACCAGCCTGGGCAACATGACAAGACTCTATCTCTACAAAAAAAATAAAAACTAGCTGGGCATGCTGGCATGCGCCTGTGGTCCCAGCTCCTCAGGAGGCTGAGATGGGAGGCTCACTTGTGCCCAAAAGGTCAAACGTACAATGATCATGCCACTGCACTCCAGCCTGAGCAACAGAGCAAAACCCTGTCTCCAAAAATAAATAAAGGAGTTTGTGTAAGAAGTGTCTTCACAAAAACCATTCAAACATGTTTTTAACTAAAGAATATTTAACAGCGATAGCACCTTCAGTGAGGAAAGCTGGATTATGCCCTGACATTTCCATTCTAAACTAACTAAAAGCACTGAACTTAGACTACAACCTGTTTCAATACTAGGACAGTGGTTCCCAAACTTTGCCATACATTGGAACCACCCAAAGCCTTTAAAAAAATCCCTATGACAGGTTGCATTCCATACCAATAAAATCAGAAAGTCTAAGAGTGGATGCCTGACGTCAGTTTGTTTGTTAAAGATTCTCAGAGCCAAAGGGGTAGAGAGGGAGGAAAAGAAAAAAAGATTCTCAAGTGATCCCAATATGTGGCAGTTTGGGAACCACTCTACTAGTAAGTTTTGTTGTTGTGTCCCTAGTGCCCAGCATACTGATATGTAGGAATTGCTCAATGTCTATTAAATAAACAAGAGCATGAATGAGCAAAATTATGCTTTCCTTTAAAAACTCTTCAGAAAAAAAGACTAGAATATTTTTACAGAAACAGGACTTTCATAAGGAAAACAATCCACCTTTACCTTTCTCAAAATATCCCACTGCCATTTGCAAAGCATCTTCAGCTTGATCATCAGCATGTTCATAATCTCCCACTGGATTGTTTTGTCCATGTTTTGAGATGTTCTTTGAGTTGCTTGGACCCTGTTTTACTTTCCAGGCTGAAAGCGTGGTCTGAAAACTATTACTATCTTGTGAAGTCCTGTTTTGTGCCTTGACGTTCTTAACTCTCTTTTGAGGTGACATTACTGCATATGTTCTACACAGAAACAAGTGTTATCATTAATCAGCCAAACAGTCCTTTTTTATCCACAGAGACAGGGTGTGTTTCCAGTATTTAGTATACAATAGCTAGCATACAACAGGCATGCAATAAATAAGTTGACAACAATTCAGGAAACAAAATCTAGAGGTTGACTTTCTCAGAAAGTCCTTGCCCTAAATAGAAATAGAAACAACCTGCCAAGGAACATTCATCAGCTGAACTAGCTTTCTAGTGGAAAAAAACAGTAAGAGTACAGGCAACATATACAAGTTCTCTCTTAGAATGGCTATGTCATACAAATGGGTCCAAAACTAATCCATCTCGGCCGGGCGTGGTGGCTCACACCTGTAATCCCAGCACTCTGGGAGGCTGAGGGGGCCTGACTTGAGGTCAGGCATACAGGAGTTTGAGATCAGCCTGGCCAATATGAGGAAACCCTGTCCCTGCTAAAAATACAAAAACTTGTTGGGCATGGTGGCACACACCTGTAATCCCAGCTACTTGGTAGGCTGAGGCAGGAGAATCGCTTGAACCCAGGAGGTGAAGGTTGCAGTGAGTAGAGATTGCACTGCTGCACTCCAGCCTGAGTGACAGAGCGAGACCCTGGCTCAAAACAAACAAAAAAACTAATCCATCTCAATAACTCAATCTTACTTTCTCCACTCCTATTTTCCCCACTTCCCCTTGATTTTGCTTTTAATCTTTATGCTCCTAAATTTGTCAGTGCTAAGTCAAAGCTGCATAGTTCAAAAGCCAAACTGGTGGCCAGACTAAGCATTTCCAGCAGACAAATATTCCCATTCATTCACTTAATAAATAATTACTAAATGTCATCTATCTGCCAAGCACAAGTCTAGTTACCAGGGATAAAATAATAAAACAATCAAAGTCCCTGCTCTCATGACACTTACACTGAAAGGGGAGGTGAGAGTCAATAAGTAAGTATACAACTAAGACCGGGCATGGTAGTTCACAGCTGTAATACCAGCACTTCGGGAGGCTGAGGCCGGAAGATTCCTTCAGCCTAGGAGTTCAAGACCAGTCTGGGCAACACAGTGAGACAACGTCTCTACTAAAGATTTAAAAAATTAGCTAGGCATAGTGGCACGTGCCTGTAGTCCTATCTACTCAGGAGGCTGAGGCAGGAGAATCGCTTGAGCCCAGGAGGTCGAGGCTGCAGAGAGCCGTGATTGCGCCACTGCACTCCAGCCTGGGTGACAGAGCAAGACTTTATCTGAAAAAAATAAAAAATAAAAGGAAGAAAAGTAAGCAATAATGAATATAATACACAGTGATGTGACAGAAATGAAGTGGGGATGGGAAGCTACATTGTAACTTTGTAATAAGTGTTCAGAGAAAACCTCTCTGAGGTGACCTTTGAACTGAGATTTGAATGTCAAGAAGGAACCAGCCATGAGAAGATCTGGTGGAACAGTATTTCATGGAGAAGAGGAAGACATGCTAAGACCTTTAAGACCTTAAAGCAAAAAGAGCTTTATGTGTCAAAGAAACAGCAGCTTGGCAGGGCAAGGTGGGTCAGACCTATAATCCCAGCACTTTGGGAAGCTGAGGGCAACATAGTGAGACATTGTTTCTTTTTTTTTGAGACAGTCTCACTCTGTCACCCAGGCAGGAATGCAGTGGAATGATCTCTATCTTGGCTCACCACAACCTCCGCCTCCAGGGTTCAAGCAATTCTTCTGTTTCAGCCTCCCGAGTAGCTGGAATTACAGGCTCACACCACCACACCCGACTAATTGTTGAATTTTAGTAGAGACTGGGTTTCACCATGTTAGCCAGGCTGGCCTCAAACTCTTGACCTCAAGTGATCCACACCCGCCTCGGCCTCCCAAAGTGCTGGGATTACAGGCGTGAGCCACCACACCTGGCCCAACTCTGTCAAAAGAAAGAAGAAAAAAAGGAAAGAAAGGAAAGGAATGGAATGGAAAGGAAGAAAGGGAGGGAGAGACAGAGACAGACAGAAAGAAAGAAGAAAAGAAAGAAAGAAAAGAAAGAGTAATAACATTAGTCTAGAGGGAGTGGAATGAAAGAGGTAAAAGGTAAAGAGCGATGAAATCAGAACGTAGCCAATGACTAAGATCATATTGGGATTTGCAGGCCAGAGTAAGGAGTTTAGATTTTAAGTGTCATGGGAAAATACTGGGGAAGGGGGAAAGGTTAGAGAGTGGTGCAATATCACCTGATTTGCGTTTGAAGATCATGTTAGTTGCAGTGCAGAGACGAGAACGTTAGAGGTCAAGGAGAGGCAAGAAACCAAATAAAAGGCTGTTGCGGAAGTCCAGAAGAAGGATGACTGTAGCCTGCACTAGGCCTAGGGTGTAGAGGTGGAAAATGATTGGATTCGTGCAATGTTTTGGAGTTAGATAGAGCAGACCGTGATAAAATAATTGGATGTAGGGAAAAGGGAAGAGGAACCAAGAATGACTTCTAAGTTTCTGGCTGCAAATAGGAAAAACGAAAGGAATGGTCGGAATGACACTTACTCAGTCCCACCTCCCTGGAACAGATGAGGCCAGATCAGGAGAGGAGTATGTCCAAACCAGTGGGACGTTACAGGTTCCGAGTTATTTCCTAGGTTCCTAGGAAAGAAGGGCAAAGGAGCAGCTTCTGACCCCACCCAGTTGAACCATCCCAGCGCTTCCCAAGGATCCTTGGAGGGAAACTGGTTACGGAAAACCCGACCGCAGTCACACCTTGCAGGACAGACCCACCCTCAAAAGTTAAAAAATTCTCTTCGCTCCCATTTCGCGCGGTGCTTAACAGTACCTCCTTACCTGACACTCTACCTGTACCCGCACAGGCCTCTGACTACCGAATGCCGCCTCCGGAATTCAAAGAAGCTGACTCCACCCCACGCATGCGCTTCCGCGCAGACCCAGGCGGCGGCTGGGCCGAGCAACGCACTCAGCTGAAGCCTGATTGGCTAGAGGTGGCGGGTGGCTCGGTGGCGGGAGGTGGCGCGCGCGACGACGCTGACGTAACCCAATTACCGAGCGCGGCTTGCCCCACCCACCTGAGCCTGTGGGGAGCGCAGCGAGTGGGCCGTTGCTGCTGGTGTCAGCTGATTGGCTGGCGTTCCCACGGAGCTAAGAATATTCACGTTCGTCATTTTGTGTATAGCGGGATAATTCGTGTCTGGGTTCTTGAATTTAACATGATCAATTATAGTGATTATTTTGCCTAGGCTGACCCAAGATGTCGGGACTTTGTAGGAAAATGTGAAACCGCAAATATCACAATAAAGGTGGCTTCTCCCTGGCCGAGACTTAAGTTAAAGGGCCTGTCGCTTTCCCCATGTGAACCTAGGGCGTAGGAGGAAGGAAAGGCTGAATCTGCCCTCCTTTTACCGAGAATGGGTATGGATATCCTCCAAGGTTTTCTAGAAACCGGCTGTCAACATGTAACTATTACTAACAATGAGGAGTTAATTGACCTTAAAGAAACTGGCTTTAAAAACAGCAACAAGGGTGTAGTCTAAGCTCTCAGCTTAGTCCCTAATTTAATCTCTTATTAGAGTAGGAATAAGAGAGAAAAGACAAATTTAATGACTCTCACTGAGTTGTTGAGACCAAAACATACCTGTAAACTTTAGGCAAACTTGGCGGTGGGGGGACTGCAATCTTAGAGATGAATAATCAAAGTTTATGTATTTGGGAAAGGATACAGCAAAAATAACTTTACCACATCATATATGGTTTTCAGAATAGTTTCACCAACTCTTATTTAATCATGCATGACAGCTGAGGCTCTTCAAGTTTTTCTGATAGATGCTGTTCTTTAATAAAATTGAAAATTTCTTGAATAATTTTTCATGTTTTTAATCATGTTTCATAGGCTCAAAGAAATGTAAATTGGAAGGAAATTTAAGGTTTCAACGTCCTTCTTTTTGTAGATGGTGAAACTGGAGCCCTGAGTGGTGAAATATCTTGCCTAATGTGAAAAGTCCGTGGCAGTGCAACTCGTACCACTTTGTGGAGATATACGTGTGTGTGTGTATATATAGATATGTATATATATGTGTGTGTGTGTATATATATAGTGAAAGATAGTGATTCACCTTTGATACACCTTCAATTTTCTCCGAAATCATTTTTCGAACTTCTCTTGGCATCACCTAATTAAGCAAAACTCCCAAACCTGAAAATTGTATTGAGATCCTAATTACGTGGCTTTCTGTCTTGTGTGCTAACATCACAAAAGTGTGGGGAAACGTAAATAAAATTGGAAAGTTGGGCCAGGCGAGGTGGCTCACACCTGTCATCCCAGCACTTTGGAAGACCAGGCCAAGCAGACTGCTTGAGCCCAGGGGTTCGAGGTCAGACTGGGCACCATGGCAAAATCCCGTCTCTACAAAAAAAAAATTAGCCAGGCATGGTGGCATATGCTTGTAGCCCCAGCTATTCGGGAAGCTGAGGTAGGAGGATCACTTGAACCTGGTAAATTGAGGCTGCAGTGAGCTGTGATCACGCCACTGCACTACAGCCTGGGCAACAGAGCAAGACCATGCCTCAAAAAAAATAAGAAAAAGAAAAAAAAGAAATTGGAAACTTGGCAACCTCATTAGCATATTAAGTGATTAAACTCCCTTTTTTCTTTCATCTCCTCCTTCATCCAGACTCAGAAAAAGAGAGGCTAAATCCTTTGATATGATCCTTACTTTCTAGATTTTCAGTATTTGTCCAGACAGTTTCCTCCAAATTTCAAAAAGTTTTATTTTGAAAGAATGAGAGAAATAGAGAGGTATCAATTACCAAGAACAATTACACTGAAGAAAACACAATAATAAGTACTCTTCCCACACACACACCCCCCACCCATTTCCCCATCCCTGGCACAATAATATTAAAACCACCAAAGCACATCTAACAAGGAAAAACAACAGTACGTAATGAAAAAAGCAAATGTCCATACTGCTCAGTCCAACTAACCCTTATGAAATGTCCTTCCCTCAGCTAAACTCCACCCACTGGAATGATAAAGAAGTGTAGAGACAACCCCTAGGGGGGACTTGGAACTCTGCTTATACTAGCAAAGCTCAGTGAAGAATCAGTAAGAGTAGTGAATTTGTTTGGCAATGAAACACTGGGTATAGCTTCCTTTTCAAATTTTGGATGATTGCGGAGAACAGGTAGAGTTTGAGACTCATAGACTTCTAATAGGACTGATTCCTGTTCCCTCAACCCTAACAGTGGAGCAGCTGCCAAATCGTGGTTGGCTGCTGAGAATAGTGGAAGTGAGGCAACTTTGGGCTTAAGACAATCTGAAAAAGATGTCTGGAAACAAGTTCACTGCTTCAGTTTCAAACTGTGAGTAAAGGGGTTTAATAGGTGGGGCTCGGACAAAGGCAAGGTGAAACTTCCTATATTATCACTTGAAGAATTAAATTATCAATTTGACTGCATGCATCCCTTGTTTTAATTAAACTCAATATGGACTATTTAAAATTTAAACAACTTTTGGAATAGAGCCTAATTAATTTCATATATAACTCAGTATCCGAAATTGAATTTTTTTTTTCCCCTAAAGTAGTAAGTTTAAGTTTTCAGCATCTGTGGAGAGATTCCCGGCCATGGGACTACATGACTTGTTTTATATCAGGATTCTCTTTATAGGAAATTTGTTTTATTCTGCCTTTGCTGGAATCAATCTATAAAGGGAAGGATGCCTGTGCAGGATTAGTTCAAGATCAGAGATTTCTCTGCTCGTGTGTGTATGCATGGGCACGCGCACACACACACACAGTAGTTAAATACATTTTCCCACACACAATGCTTGTTGGAGTCAATCTCACAATTACACTTCAATAGTAGCCATATACATGTACATGCAGCAAGATGTGAGAGTTGCCCCAGAGTGATTAAAGGTGGTGCACAAATGTCAATGTGGGGAAGTCATTTTAGCATATAGATGTACACAAGCCAATAGGGTCATTAACTTGCAGATTACATTTTTCCCTTTCCCCAAGATAAATAAATCAAATGAAAAACACACACTGACGTCTTCCTGGTGTCATGGACGCAACTGCCTGGAAGGTCCACTCTTTGCACTTCCACTTTCCTATGACACCTTCACTTTGCCCTGAGGGGCCTTCTCATATAAGGAGGGTTGCTCCTCAGCATTCCCTGGCAAAGGCTTCTTCTCAGAAGACCGGTCTTCAGGCTTGCGGGCAATCAGCAGGCGGCAGGTGAGCAGGATTCCAAACACCAGAGCATGGGCGTAGCGTTTGAGAGGATCACCGACCAGCTGGTGGAAGAAGAGCACAGCCAACACCAGCAAGAGTAGGAAGAAGTTGGCCACATCTTTGGGACGCCCGGGCACAAGGGTCATGACGATGCCACAGGCCACCTCAAGGGCACCAATGCTTTTTCGGAGGAGAATGGAATTGATCCCCATTTTCTTCAGCAGAGGGAGTGCTCGAACATAGCTCTTGTAAGCACGTTTCTAGAGTGGAAATATTGTAAGGAAATTACTGCATTAACCATGATTTTAACATTAGAATGAAGAAAACACAAGCAGAGTCCTCCTTCCCTACCTCCATTCCCCTTTCACACTAGCCACTGGTGTCCCATTATATATAATTTTTCATATCTTAATTATATGTAATTAAACTTAGAGGCCAGGCACAGTGACTCACACCTGTAATCCCAGCACTTTGGGAGGCCGAGGCGGGCAGATCACCTGAGGCCAGGAATTGGAGACAGCCTGGCCAACATGGTGAAACCCCATCTCTACTAAAAATACAAAAATTAGCCAGGCATGGTGGTGGACACCTGTAATCCCAGCTACTTGGGAGTCTGAGACACAAGAATGGTTTGAACTCAGGAGGTGGAGATTGCAGTGAGCCAAGATTGCTCCACTGCACTCCAGCCTGGGCGATGGAGTGAGACTCCATCTAAAAAAAAAAAGAAAGAAAGAAAGAAAGAAAAAAAAACACCAAGCAATCTGCTGGAATCCCTGTGATTTAAACCTTAGTAGCATCTTTGCTATGGTCTGAATGTTTGTGTCCCCAACAAAAATCATATGTTGAAATCATAACCCCCAAGATGATGGTATTAGAAGGTGGGGCTTTGGGAAATGATTATGTCCATGAGGGTGGAGTGTTCCTAAATGAGATTAATTCCTTTATAAAAGAGGCCTCAGAGAGCTGACTTGCCCCTTCTGCCATGTGAGGACACAGTTAGAAGGCACCATCTATGAAGAGAAAGTGGGTCCTCAATAGACATCAAACTGCTGCTGCCTTGATCTTGGACTTCTCAGCCTACGGAACTGTGAGAAATAAATTTCTGTTGTTTATAAGCTACCCAGTTTATGCTATTTTATTATACCAGTCTGAATGGACTAAGACAAGCACCAAAGGTAATAAGGCAGATAATTTGATTTTATAGTTTAAAAACATTTATGATTATAAATCATAAATAGCATTAAGAATTTTTTTTTAGCCAGGCACAGTGGCTCACGCCTGTAATCCAAACATTTTGGGAGGCCAAGGCGGGCGGATCACCTCAGGTCAGGAGGTCTAGAACAGCCTGGCCAACATGGTGAAACCTCATCTCTACTAAAAATACAAAAATTAGCCGGGTGTGGTGGGGCATGGCTGTAATCCCAGCTACTCGGGAGGCTGAGGCAGGAGAATCACTTGAACCCGTGAGGCAGAGGTTGCAATGAGCCAAGATCGTGCCACTGCGCTCCAGCCTGGGCGACAGAGCAAGACTCCATCTCTAAATAAATAAATAAATAAATAAAATAAAAAGAATTTTTAAAGAATTCACTAGGCCCATAAAAACTGGTACATGTTAGCCACATCCATATTTTCTAGTGCCTGCTTTGTCAAAACCCAGGTGCATATGAATACTAAGCAAAATGAAACAAAGTAAGGCACAGTATGGTAAAGCTTCACTAATTTGAACTTCCCTAAATTGGAATCTGTGATATTTCAGAAAAGAGAGAATCTGGAGTTTATATTTGTAGAATCTATAAAAATGAAAGTGTTTGCTGAGAAAATAGAAAAATAAATATGTATGCAAATGTCAGCCCTTTATATATCTTTAAAGTATAGTAAGACAAAATCAGTCTCATTTCATTGAGATAAATCCCCAAACCTTTATAAGAAGCTACTTTGGCTAGCTTCATTCCTTAATTTTTATTTTATTTTATTTTTCATTCTTTTGAGACGGAGTCTCACTCTGTTGCCCAGGCTGGAGTGCAGTGGTGGAATCTTGGCTCACTGCAACCTCTGCCTCCCGGGTTCAAGCGATTCTCCTGCTGCAGCCTCCCGCATAGCTGGGTTTACAGGTGTGCACCACCACGCCTGGCTGATTTTTTTTTTTCTTGTAATTTTAGTAGAGATGGGTTTTCGCCATGTTGGCCAGGCTGGTCTCGAGCTCCTGACCTCAGGTGATCCGCCCACCTCGGCCTCCCAAAGTGCTGGAATTACAGGTGTGAGCCATTGCGCCTGGCCTCATTCCTTAATTTTGATTCAAGAAATATGTATGGTACACCTGTTATGGGTTTTGCATCAATGATGCAGAGATAAATAAGACAGGGTAATGAAGCTTTCAGACTAGCAGGGGGAAACAGATATGTAAACAACATAAAGCAGCACAGTTAGTGGTACATAAATAGAGATCTATATAAGATCACAAAGTAACAGAATTATATTGACCTTCGAGTTATAGATCATTCATATTTTTCACTATCCATTTTAGCGTGTTCTTCATATTGGAGTACATTGATGAGATTTTATCAAGTGTCTTATTGGGTTGGTCCACTGCTTTGTTTGCATTTAGTATCCATTCATCCATTCAATGTTTATTTCCTTCCTTCCTTCCTTCCTTCCTTCCTTCCTTCCTTCCTTCCTTCCTTCCTTCCTTCCTTCCTTTCTTTTTTTCTTTGCTTTCCAGGAGGTGCTGTCATCTGAGTTCAATATTTATTAAGTGCCTCCTTGTGCTAAGCACTGTACTGGGTTCTCTGGATATAAGTGTCAATTATTCAAAGGTCCTGTCTTCCTGAAGTTTGAGGTTTATAAGGGGAAGAGCAGATATGTAAATACACAAGTGCAATAAAGTGTTATAAGTGCTGGATACAATTATGTAGCAGGAACAGTATAGGCACACCAGAGGGAGTGGTCAAATCTCCCTACATAGTGACAGAAAATTTGGAGTGGAATCTTTTTTTTTTTTTTTTTTTTTTTGAGAAGGAGTCTCGCTGTGTCGCCCAGGCTGGAGTGCAGTGGCGCGATCTCGGCTCACTGCAAGCTCCGCCTCCCGGGTTCACGCCATTCTCCAGCCTCAGCCTCCGAGTAGCTGGGACTACAAGCGCCCACCACCATGCCCGGCTAGTTGTTTGTATTTTTAGTAGAGAGTGGAATCTTAAAAGTAGAGTAGGTGAGGCTGGGCATGGTGGCTCATGCCTGTAATCTCAGCACTTTGGGAGGCTGAGGCGGGCAGATCATCTGAGGCCAGCGGTTCGAGACCAGCCTGGCCAATATGGCGAAACCCTGTTTCTACTAAAAAAAAAAAAAAGAAAGAAAGAAAGAAATACAAAAATTAGCTGGGCGTGGTGGCACACACCTGTAATCCCAGCTACCTGGGAAGCTGAGGCACGAGAATCACTTGAGCCCAGGAGGCAGAGGTTTCAGTGAGTCAAAATGACGCAGGCCTGGGCAACAGAGCAAGACTCTGTCTCTAAAAAAAAAAAAGAAAGAAAGAAAAGAAATAGAAAGAGAGAGTCCACAAAGCAGATAGAAGAAAGTGTGGTCAGAAAAGCAGGAGGAAAACCAGGAGAGATCAGGTCATGGACACCAAGATAAGTTTTAAGAAGAGAATAGTCAAAAGTGCCAAATGCTAGACAAGTGTAAGAATGAGGCAGAAAGCCAACTTGACCTCTCAGAAGCATCTGGCACTTAAACTAGTGTTCACGCACTCTAGATTTAGAACAAATATTGACAAGCAAATGCACCTTTACTTAATGGATTAATTATGAGTGGCCCCAGATAATCGCCTATGAGGACTCTTAAAAGACTAATGGTTTAGAAAAAAGCATGGTTTGGATGCAAACAGACTTGGCGTCAAATCCCAGCTCTGCCACTTTCTAGCCTTTTTTTTTTTTTTTTTTGATATGGACGGCACTCTGTCACTGAGGCTGGAGTGCAGTGGTGGGATCAGAGCTCACTGTGGCCTCTACCTCTGGGGCTCAAAAGCAATTCTCCCACCTTGCCTCAGCCTCCTGAGTTGCTGGGACTACAGGGTATGCACCATCATGCCCGGCTAATTCTTTTGCTTTGTTTTGTTTGTTGTTGTTGCTGTTTTTAGAGACAGCGCCTGGCTATGTGGCCTGCCTTAACTTTCCAAAGTGCTCCTGCCGCTTTCTAGTTGGGTGTCTCTGAGCAAATTATTTGAAAGGTCCTGAACAAGCCTGGACTAGGGTAAAGTCAGCAAGGCTACTTACTTTGGGTGGAAAATTTAAGGGGGCACCAAAAACACTCACTAATCAAGGTAAATAACATCCATGATGAACACAATATGAAACTTTTAAATAAAGATAGGCTCTGACGCTACACTTGCACGACCCTGCTTCACTCACTTCTCCCTAAACCTGCCTGGTCAGAGACTGTCATTTAAAATTCCACCTCACACTAGTCCCTACCCTGTTCCTGAGCCTATATGGAAATACAAAGTGTTAGTCATTCTTCCTCTCTCTTCCCATCTTAGATTAAATCAAGGATTTTTCATAGAGAAATTAGGAGAGAGGTTGACCAGTAGGCAGAGTAAAACCTTGGGCTGAAAGGAGCCAGACCCATGTGGGGCAGAGCTGACCTGAGGTTTAGGGTACCTGGTGGTGGTGAGAAGCCCACCCCTTTCCTCTCATTAACCTAAATACATGCCACCTGCCTTATCCTTCGCCCTTTGCACTCTGGTGATGGTAGCAGACGTTACGGGGAAAAAATGTAGACCCCAGAGGCTTCCATAATACTTTTTTTTTTTTTTGAGGCAGAGTCCCACTCTGTCACCCAGACTGGAGTACAGTGGCTCAGCTCACTGCAAACTCTGCTTCCCAAGTTCAAGCGATTCTCCTGTCTCAGTCTCCTGAGTAGCTGCGATTACAGGCGTGCACCCCCACGTCCAGCTAATTTTTATATTTTTGGTAGAGACGGGTTTTCACCATGTTGGCCAGGCTCTTCTCGAACTCCTGACTTCAGGTGTTAGGATTACAGGCGTCAGCCACCACGCCCGGCCTCTTAACACTTCTGAGGGTCTTGCTGTCACCCAGGCGGGAGTACAGTGACACCATCAGGGCTCACTGCAGCCTCAAGCTCCCAGGCTCAAGTGATCCTCCCGCCTCAGCCTCCCGAGTAGCTGGGCCTACAGGCTTGTGCCACCATGCCTGGCTAATCTCTTTTAAATTTTTTTGTAGAGACTGGGTCTCACTATGTTGTCTAGGCCTGTCTCAAACTCCAGGGCTCAAGTGATCCTCCTGCCTCAGCCTCCCAAAGTGTTGGGATTACAGGCGTGAGCCACCACGCTTGGCCAGTAAGGGCCATTTCTAATTAGCAACACAAAGGTTCTCAAGAGGCAATTCCTAAATCCTAACTGTAAACTTCTGATGTGATAAACACAAAAGACAGGATGAGTTTTTTGTTTGTTTTTTGAGACGAGTCTTGCTCGTTCACCCAGGCTGGAGTGCAGTGGCATGATCTCAGCTCACTGCAACCTCTGCCTCCTGGGTTCGAGCGATTCTTCTGCCTCAGCCTCCCAAGTAGCTGGGACTACAGGCGCACACCACCACGCCTGGCTAATTTTTGTATTTTTTGTAGAAATGGGGTTTCACTATGTTGGCCAGGCTGGTCTTGAACTCCTGACCTCATGATGTGCCCAGCCCAGGATGAGTTTCTTATAGTCAGTTAGGAGCCAAGACTTCCAGATGCTGGCTGAGTGGCTTCTGGAGACACTTCCTTTTTAACTAGGGCTTAACCACCCATCATTCAGGTATAAATTCTTATCTATACTATAGTGCAATCTGTAGCCTGGGGCCAAACTCCATGTTTTAAATCAAGTTCCTATAACTTCAGTAATCTTTTTTCTCTCCATTTAGTAGAACTGCATATTACTTTTTTAGTTTAGCTAACCTCTTAAACTGCAGCTGTGGATATTTTTATGCAGCTGTTGCTTCTTTCTTTCTTTTATTTCTCAAGAGGAAACTGCATGTGGATAAGCCATTTTATCAAATCTTTCATTGAAAGCTGAGTAGGTACAGATAGGATTTATTTTCTAGGACTCCAAAGAGGGAATGTTTAGTTTATTGGAGATGGGACTAAGCTTGGATGGGTCTTGACATTATAGGAAGCCATCAATCTTTCTCCTATGGAGTAGGATAGTGACATCAAAAGAATCCTATTGGCCAGGCGCAGTGGTTCACGCTTGTAATCCCAGCACTTTGGGAGGCTGAGGTGGGCAGATCACCTGAGGTTGGGAGTTCAAAACCAGCCTGACAAACATGGAGGAACCCCATCTCTACTAAAAGTACAACATAAGCTGGGCGTAGTGGCACATGCCTGTAATCCCAGCTACTTGGGAGGCTGAGGCAGGAGAATTGCTTGAACCCGGGAGGCAGAGGTTGCAGTGAGCCGAGGCCATGCCATTGCACTCTAGCCTGTGCAACAAGAGCAAAACTCCTTCTCAAAAAAAAAAAAAAAAAGAATCCTATTATTGCAAGCCCCCTCATTATGCTTGGTCCAGGCCACTTCAAGTTAAACAATAGAAGGGTCACATGTCTTGAGTCTATAGTAACTAGGTCTCTAAAGACTTTAATTGTATGGATAGTAAGAATAAAGAGAGTTGACAGATCCACTTTCTTAAAAGGCTCTTGCAATTCACTTTGTTAGGTCTGTGTTCTTTCCATTGCAATAACCCAGACTCTGAAACCATAGTTTCCATATAGGGGGAAGAAAAACAGGAAAAAGACAGGTTTAGTTAAATGTTTCAAGCCCCTGCAATCAAAGGCAATCATCTAGCAATATCCTTGGACTGGGATTCTTAAGCTGAATTCCAATTTGAGTTTTGCCACTAAATTGCTTGGAGAAAATTACTAAGTATTTTATTACCTTAGTTTCCCCTCAGATTCAGTAAATCAAATGTGCAGTTTGGAGATTTAGGTAAATAATCAAAGTGTCATAGCATCAGCTGAGGACAACACACACACATTTGATCATTAATGAGCCACACAATTAGGCCGGGTGCAGTGGCTCACACCCATAACCCCAGTACTTTGGGAGACCAAAACGGGTGGATCACCTGAGGTCAGGAGTTTGAGACCAGCCTGGCCAACATGGCAAAACCCCATCTCTACTAAAAATACAAAAATTAGCCAAGCGTGGTGTCACACGTCTGTAGTCCCAACTACTTGGGAGGTTAAGGCAGGAGAATCATTTGAACCTGGGAGGCAGAGGTTACGGTGAGCTGAGACCATGCCACTTCACTCCAGCCTGGGTGATAGAGCCAGACGCTGTCAAAACAAAACAAAACAAAACAAAAAACGCCACACACAATTAGAAATCCATATGTTTGCAAGCCACAGTAATTTAATAACAAAATCATTGATGAATCAAGCAGGTCCATTCTTGTGGTATGAGGACATTATGATTCAGACATGAGTCAAAAGCATATGGAGCCTTTTGTTTTTTGTTATTTTGTTATTTTATTTATTTTTATTTTTGAGACAGAGTCTCACTCTCGCCAGGCTGGAGTGCAGTTGTGCGATCTTGGCTCACTGCAATCTCTGCCTTCCGGGTTCAAGCGATTCTCCAGCCTCAGCCTCCTGAGTAGCTGAGATTACAGGCGTGTGCCACCATGCCCAGCTAATTTTTTTTTTTTTTTTTTGTATTTTTACTAGAGACAGGGTTTCACCATGTTGGCCAGGATGGTCTCGATCTCTTGACTTCGTGATCCACCTGCCTCAGCCTCCCAAAGTGCTGAGATTACAGGCGTGAGTCAACGTGCCTGGCCTGTAGAGCCTTTTAATTTTTTTAATTTATTATTTTTTTCTCTTTTTTTGAGATGAATTCTTATTCTGTCACCCACGCTAGAGTGCAGCTGCATGATCTCAGCTCACTGCAGCCTCCACCTCCCGGGTTCAAACAATTCTCCTGCCTCAGCCTCCCAAATAGCTGGGACTACAGGTGCCCGGTGACGTGCCCAGCTAATTTTTGTATTTTCAGTAGAGATGGGGTTTCACCATGTTGGCCAGGCTGGTCTAGAACTCCTGGCCTCAGGTGATCCACCCAACTCGGCTTCCCAAAGTGCTGGGATTACAGGCGTGAGCGACCGTGCCCAGCCGGAGCCTTTCTTTAGTCATACCTTTTTTTTTCCTTTTTGTCATTTATTCTTTACCACACAGCAAGATCCATGATCTCATATTAATGACACTAAATTTGAATAGCTCAAAACTGTCAAATAATATTAATCTTTGATTACAATTAATAACCAGCCCAAGCCAGCTAACAGGACAAAATACAAATGAGAACACTGAGCAAGTAGTGTCCACTTCAGTTCACTCATGCCAATTAGGTGAAAGGAAAAGATAAATTGGCTAATATACTGTAGAATTCCATTTATATAAAGTTCAAAATCAGGTACAATTGACTTATGTTGTTAGAAGTCAGGATAGTATTACCCTTGAGGCGGGTAGTAACTGGAAGGGGCCATGAGGAAGGTTTCTGGGGTGCTGGTCATGTGGTGTTTTTTGTGGCTTTTTTTTTCTTTTTTTTTTTTTTGAGATAGAGTCTTACTCTGTCACCCAGGCTGTAGTGCAGTAGCACAATCTTGGCTCACTGCAACCTCTGCCTCCTGGGTTTGAGCAATTCTCCTACTTCAGCCTCCCAAGTAGCTGGGATTACAGGTGCCCACCACTAAGCCCAGCTAATTTTTGTATTTTTAGTAGAGACGGGGTTTTGCCGTGTTGCCCAGGCTGGTCTCGAACTCCTGACCTCAGGTGATCCACCCACCTTGGCCTCCCAAAGTGCTGAGATTACAGACGTGAGCCAGAGCACATGGCAATGTGCTTTTTCTTAAAATGAATGCTTGGTTATATGGGAATGTTCTGAAAATTCCTTGAGCTGCATACTTATGCTATGTGCATGTTTCAGTATATATGTTATACTTCAATAAGATTTACAAGGAAAAAAAACTATATGAAAGCAGAAGAAAGCACTGATAAAAATATATTTTGGCAAAAAATCTCAGCCTGGTTGCTATCTTAAACCATAAAGCCTACATAAGTGCTGCAAAATGTACTGACTCATGTGTGATTTTTCTGAATCTCTGTAAGAAATAAAGCCCGTGTGAATCACAGATCATTGTTTAAATGTAATAAAAAGCCATTACATATTTAATTGCCAAATCGCCACATGAATGATAAACATCTTTTTTTTTTTTTAGATGGAGTTTCACTCTTGTTGCCCAGGCTGGAGTGCAATGGTGCAATCTCGGCTCACTACACCCTCTGCCTCCCAGGTTCAAGCGATTCTCTTGCCTCAGCCACCAGAGTAGCTGGGATTACAGGCATGCACCACCACGCCCAGCTAATTTTGCATTTTTAGTAGAGAAGGGGCTTCTCCATGTTAGTCAGGCTGATCTTGAACTCCCGACCTATTCTACTTTCCATTGTCATATAATGCCCACCTAAAGAGGAAGCCAGCAAGCTTGCTCCTACCAGTCAAAGTGGACGCTTCCCAGATTGCATCTTAGGGCAGAAGACTGACTCCTGCTGTCAGTCAAAGATCTCTCTGAAACAAACTCTGCTTTGTCCGTACTGAGAGGCTACAAGCTCCCCAACATAAACTCTAACACATAGTTTAGCTTGTGATGGCAGACTGTGTGAACTAAGCAAAACTGCTTCGCATCTCAGGGTCTGTTTCCTCTCTGAAAATAAATGTACTGTACCACCTCAGAGAGCGGTCTAAGCATCAGTAAATTACTATCTTATTACCTAGTTGGAAAACAATAGCAGTGATTGGGAGCTTAAAAGATTACCTATGGGCCGGGCGCGGTGGCTCAAGCCTGTAATCCCAGCACTTTGGGAGGCCGAGACGGGCGGATCACGAGGTCAGGAGATCGAGACCATCCTAGCTAACCCGGTGAAACCCCGTCTCTACTAAAAAATACAAAAAATTAGCCGGGCGAGGTGGCGGGCGCCTGTAGTCCCAGCTACTCGGGAGGCTGAGGCAGGAGAATGGCGTAAACCCGGGAGGCGGAGCTTGCAGTGAGCTGAGATCCGGCCACTGCACTCCAGCCCGGGCGACAGAGCGAGACCCCCCCTCAAAAAAAAAAAAAAAAAAAAAAAAAAAAAGATTACCTATGGACATTAAATAAACTGCCCAAACATATTGGGAGTGTTTCCTCAGGATTACATAAACAGAAGGGCATTTAACTACACATAAACAAATAAATCAAATCAACAAACCTTTACTATGAGGGGATGCAAAGAACCAGGGACTTGCCCAGTCATCCTCAGGACCAAAATCTCTTGGCTTTATTGTCACCAGGATTTTGGTGTTTTCTTACCTTTTCATATGCGGTCCCCTGTGCTTACAGGATGAAGCCACTACTACCAAAAGCTGAACACCAGATTTAAAGCAAGCCAACTATTTATATGTTCCCAGTCATTGCACAGGAAACTGCATCCCAGCACTTTTAAGGGCTGTCTCCCATTTTCAAGTGAACTAATAAAGGCATTTAGTCAAGGGAATGGCCAGTCATGTTGAATTCACGTGGGATTTAGAGTACTCTATAATGATACTTGCTAAATCTGGAGGAGGTATGGGACAACACATGCCAAATGGGCTATTCAGAGATGCATCTGGAAGTTCTGCATGAGATCCACTGTACATTACACAGCGGCAAGTGTGGATTTTTCAATATTAACTGATTGCATAAAGGTCTGTCCACAAGGGCACATGAAAATAGCATCTTGTTCTTCTAAATGCTTGATTTCAGGCTGGGAGTGGTGGCTCATGCCTGTAATCCCAGCACTTTGGGAGGCCAAGATGGGTGGATCACCTGAGGTCAGGAGTTCACGACCAGACTGGCCAACACAGTGAAACCCCATCTCTACTAACAATACAAAAATTAGTCAGGCGTGGTGGCATGCACCTGTAATCCCATCTACTCCAGAGGCTGAGGCAGGAGAATCGCTTGAATCCGGGAGGCAGAGGTTGCAGTGAGCCGAGATCGCACCATTGCACTGCAGCCTGGGCAACAAGAGCGAAACTCCATCTCAAAAATAAATAAATAAATACATGCTTGATTTTAGTCCCTTAAACTGGCTATTTAAATCAGTTAGGAAACCACTGCATAAAATAGAATCACTTATCATAATCACCTCACCCAAAGCATTTCTTGAACACATACTGTAGCAAACACTGTACCAAACACTTTTATACATAATCTCAGCCTTCTGAGGTAGGCATTCCTTTTTTTTTTTTTTTTTGTCCTTAGGATGGTTTGTTTCTTAAGTGGTAGGCATTCTTATCCCCATTTTATGAACAAAGAAACTGAGACACCAAGAGTAGCAGGACCTGAACCCAAGTCTGTGTTACTACAAAGCCTGCACTCTTTCCACTAACTCTTGCTGGCTTCTCCAGTACAAACAGGAGAAAATTTCATAGTTATTTGTTTGTTTTTTAGCAATGATTCTCCCTGGAGAAGATAACACCTAACAATTACACAAATGATTTTAAAGCAAAACAAACAAATAAAAAAAGTTGGCAGAAAAGCAAAAAAAAAAAAAAAAAAAGAAAGAAAGAAAAAAAGAAATAAAAAGAAATCAAATCAAATCAAAAATCTAAATTTTAAAAATTGATTTTGAAGTAAAACAAAATTGAAAATATGGATTGGGCAGTTAAACTGGTACAATAAAAGGAGGAAGACTGTGCTGGGTATTCTCAAGAATTGGTTGTCAGTTCTGGCATCCATAAAAACCCAACAGTTTTAACCATTAATGATCCTTCTGTTGGGAGTATTGAGTCATGGACTTGGTTTCTCATCTCTGCTCCAACAACAGCTTACCTTCCTGGCCTTGGATATGTCATTAAACTTGTTCTGCTTCAGTTTATCCATTAGTAAAATAAAAATAATGAATACACTAAATCTGCCTCACAGAGATGTTCTAAAGAACAAATAATCTTAAAACAACAACAGCAGCAACAACGCTTTGAGATCTTATAAGAAATGCCACTGCAGTCAATACATGACTAACCTCCTCGATGCAGAGGAATCACTCCTTAATGGAAAACAAAAAATCCCAGATAATCATCTCAACTGATCTAGGGTTGGGGTTCTGAGAGACTCTCCCTCCGAGAGACAGGGGCTTCTTAGAGAGTCCCTCTAAGAGGCAAGAAATGGCTCCTGAACTGCATAATCAAGAGCCAACCAGAGAAATCTGAAGGGTGGTAACAAGCCAAGGCAATGCTACAATGACTCATTCATTCACCCATCCACTCCACAAATACATATTGAGCACCTTCTCTGTACTAGAACTGAATTTCCCTCCCTTTCCTATGGGAACGAGAATAAAGCTGGGCCAAGCCCAGGCACTATGCAGTAAGATTTATGCCAGAGAGCGATCTCCAGTCTATGGCCCGATGCTCAATGCAGGAGAGGACCCTGGCAAAGGGCAGTCTGAAAATCCTCTTCAAACTATTGTGACGTCTACTTCTCAGTTAGATACAATCTTTCCATTCCCTCTAGATGCCCCTAGCACAGAAGCGCAGAAGTGTGCATACACACCCACACACAATGGTTCTATATTGCTGTGTTACGCTATATCTATTTAAATATGTTCCTATGTATTATATGAAATCTTCATATTTGTTTCTTCTGCCTTTCATTAGGCTGCGCTAGACAGCTCCATTTCTAGGAAGAAACATACTGTAAACCCATTTGTGGCTGGTCCTCCTTGTGAGCTCCTGCCAAGCTGGTAGGAAGCTTCCCAGTGACTCCATCTTAGTTGGATTGCCTGCAGAGCCTAACACTGTACTTAGGGTGCAGCTTGGGGGGCCTCTGAAGCAGCTGACTAGGGTCTGGAGGGCAGGGAGCATACTGAAGAAAGGTGGTATGTCCCTAAGGCTAGGGAAAGCTTACAAATACCTATGATGCATACACACAAATATATAAATATATGTACATATGAAAAGTAAAGCAAGAGCATGCTCATTTATTCATAATCTAACACCAAACTACTACCACCAAGACAGAAATATAGTGGCATTTCTCCTCCACCCTGTCCCTCTGTCCCAACCTCTTCAAGCCATTTGGTGGCTTCTGCTACCCCACCCCATCCCTCTTCTCCCAGTGCAGGCTGCCTCGGGTACTCATTTTGACCTGATTTCAATTCCATCTGGTCAAACATGCTGGGAGGAGGGGAGGGGAGAAGGAGAAGCATGTAAGGATTTAACACTGGGGCTAGACCTAAACCCTTGAGTCCTAGCCACCCTCCCCCACCCTAGGGTGATCCTGTGGTGAGGAAGAAATGGAAAGCTCCAGCTTAAACCCTGAGACAGAAGCCAGAGCTGCCTGCAAACATTTTCTGAGCATCTATTAATATAATTTGCCAGTCTCCATCCATTTGCAGCTCACGTTAAGGGGCCCTGGAAAGCTCTGCAGTGGGTTCAGGAGAGCTATGAATTCCTCGCAATGTGTGAGACTGTTCCTCCCTGCCTCAGCCCTAACAGGGCTTGCCTCTTTTCTCCTTCCCCTTCTGTTCCTCCCCTAAGCTCATTTCTCTCTTGACCTTGAGAGCCCAGTAACGTGCTCCCTCCCATTACTGGCAGTCTGGCAAAGGCGACGAGAAGCAGAATCCCTTTAGCTGGGGTGGGGAAAAGAAGAGGCAAAGTGACAGGGGAAGAGGGGAGAGATCCGAAAGTGCTGGAAACATTCCCTGCCATCTCCTAGTACTCCACAGCATAAGAGCAAGTCCTCATCACGCCCAACTGGGGAAAGCAGCCCAGCCCCCAGGTTGCAGAGATGTTTTGGCCAGTCACCTTCTGTGATTCCAACTCTGCAGAGGGGAAAACCTGCAGAGGGCTGGGCTCTGGTCATCACAGAAGGCAAGGTAGGGATTACGGACTGTTTTGCAGGAGAGAAAAAGCAGATTTTGCAGATTTTGTAGATTACCTCACACACAAAACAAAATAAAACAAAATATCTAGCTCTCCCTTGAGAGAAGGGGAAGAAACAAGAGCTTAGTGACCTTTATTTGGGCCAAGAATGCTTTGTCTCAAGGATCCAGATACATATCCAGGTGGCTGGAGGAATACTATCAGCTGTCTGCCTGGGATGAGGAATACCAGTCAGCCGCTAAAAATTGCTTGTTTTAGTAGCCCATTTTCCCCAGCTTTTTCCCTCTTTTCCCTTTGTTCTGCTCTAAAATAAATAAACTCTCTGCTTGCTAAACTCTTAGCTCACAGGGAGGGAATCAGACTTGTAGACTGGTTGCCCGGACTTTGGGTGTGTGCTGGAAGGAGGGAAGGGCTGCTGCCAATGACAGGTGCTACGCAGGTCTCAGCCTTCTGGTTTACTTGGGATGGGGGGTATTTGCTGGGCAACCCCTCCCCCAACTGGCATTCAGTGGCTCCAGAACAGCATAGCCCACAAAAGAAATCGTTCTTGCCCAGCTGCTCCTTCCTTCCGAGCTGCAAAGTTGTTGAGAAGGGAGGGTCCAGGTGGGGATAGGGGCTAAGGGGGTGGTACCAGAAACTGAGAAGGAAAAAAGGGGAGAGGTCCTCGCAATCCCATGGGAGTGCGCTCCTCATCACCCGTATGCTTCACTTACCATCTCACTGTAGGCATCCTTGCTGAGCCTGGGGGTCAACTTGATAGTCCCCATGAAAACAAAGAAGAGTCCCAGGGCCACTGAGAGGGCCACAATAGTTACGGTTCTGGGGGATGCCATGGGGTCGCCAAGGCAGGTCCCAACTAATCCTTCTGATTTGCGCACCCGCTACTGTCCAAGGCGCAGGCAGTTAGCACAGGGAGAGCTGGGGGGACGCTGCGGAGGCAGCAGGCAGCTAGAATGACAAAGGGAGAGGAGGGAGCTCGAGAGAAAAATTGAGAGATCGAGATTCAACCACTCTCACTACAACAATCGCTGGGTCCTAATGCCCTACGTGTGCTCACAGGCCAAAAGGACAGTCTCGAAGTTAAATGAAGCCCTAAACGAAAAACGGAAACTTCAAATCTTAAGTGGGGAGAAGGGAGGTTATGTATGAGTTCAGGAATGAGGAATTAGGGAAGACAGGCTTTGCTGCCACCTTCCCACTGGGCTCACTTTTCATCTCCCCCTCCCACTTATCATCCTTCAGTTATTCACTCCCTTTTTCCATCTCTTCCTTTCTGTCCCCCTTTCCTTTCCCTAAATCAAAATGTTGGTCCTCAGAGAGTTGTTTCTGAAGTTGGTAACACTCAAGTTTAAAACTGCAAAGTTGTCAGTCTTCAACGCTGCCAAAGAAGGCTTCTCTTGCTCAGAAACCTTTAATGACTCGCATAGCCAGTGGTTAACTCCAGTTTTAAATTTGGAATTCAAGGCCCTCCACATTTTAACCGCTGTCTCTCTTTGGAGATTTAGTTTTCAATGGCTCCCACTGCCACATGCCACCCCTCACCTATCTACTCATGGCCTCATACAACCTAAGCCTTCCCACCTCCTCTACCTTTAACTCCCTATCTTTTGACCCCGGCCCCGCCATCACTCTTCCATTAGCATTACACCTTTTCTTCAATGTCACCTCCTCCATAAAGCCTTTCCTGATTCATTCTCAGTTAGATATGATTTCTCCCTCCTCCAATTTTCTATAACAATATCCAATAATTGTTAACTGTTTACTAGATGCTAGATGCTGCCCTCTATTTGTTTTAACCAATTTAATCTTTACAGCAACACTATGGACTAAGTATGAGTCCCCATGTTATTAATGGGCACATTGAGGGGCTGGGAAGGTAAGTAACTTGCCCAAGAGTATACAGCTAGTAAGTGGAGAGCCAGGCCTGAAACCTAGGCAGTCATTTCTAGAGCCCAGATTCTTAACAATTGTTCTGCTGCCTCTCCTGTAATATTTTTCACTATTAGTGTGGCACTTAAAGTTGTTTAGCACTGTAAGTGTGCACACACACACACACACACACAGAGAGTTTTGTTTTGTTTAGAGACAAGGTCTCACTCAAGTGATCCTCCATCTCAGCCTCCAGAGTAGCTGGGATCACAAGCACATGCTGCCATGCCCAGCTAATTTTTTTATATTTTGTGGAGTGGGAGCCTTGTGATGCTGTCCAGGCTGATCTCTAACTCCTGGATTCAAGGGATCCTTCTGCCTCGGCCTCCCAAAGTGTTGAGATTACAGGCATGAGCCATGGAGCCCAGCCCTACACATTTTTTTTTTTTTTGAAACGCAGAGGGTCTCCCTCTGCAGCTTTAAGTGGTCTTCACACCTCAGCCTCTCAAGTAGCTGGGACTATAGTCACGTGTCACCACACCCAGCTAATTTATTTTTTGTTTTCTGTAGATATGGGGTTACCTTATGTCGACCAGGCTGGTCTTGAACTCCAGGGATCCAGTGATCCTCCTGCCTTGGCCTGCCAAAGCTTTGGGGTTATAGGCATGAGCCACTATGCTCAGCCCTACAGAATCATTTTTAATGATTGTATAAAACTTTAGCATCACTTGAATGTTCGCATTCATTTAGCATCCTATTGCTTGATATTGATGTTGTTTCCATGGTTTTTACTTTTGCAAATAAAAATGTGATGCATGGCCCGGTGTGGTGGCTCACACCTGTAATCTCAGCACTTTGGGAGGCTGAGGCAGGCAGATCACCTGAAGTCAGGAGTTCAAGACCAGCCTGACCAACATGGTGAAACTGTAACCTCCCAAGGGGTTCACCTTGCCCGCTGCCTAGACAGATCCCATTCATCAAGACAGGGGAATTGCAACAGAGAAAGAGTAATTCATGCAGAGCCCACTATGCAGGAGACCAGAGTTTTATTACTTAAATCAGTCTCCCTGAGCATTCGGGGAGCAGAGATTTTTGCTTGTTTTGTTTGTGTTTTTTTGAGACAAAGTCTTGCTCTGTCACCCAGGCTGGAGTGCAATGGTGCAATCTAGGCTCGCTGCAACCTCCACCTCCTGGGTTCAAGTGATTCTCCTGCCTCGGCCTCCCCAGTAGCTGGGATTACAGGCATGTGCCACCACATCTGACTAATTTTTGTATTTATAGTAGAGACAGGGTTTCACCATATTGGCCAGGTTGGTATCGAACTCCTGACCTCAGGTGATTTGCCTGCCTTGGCCTCCCAAAGTGCTGGGATTACAGGTGTGAGCCACCACGCCTGGCTGGGGAGCAGAGTTTTTAAGGATAACTTGGTAGGTCAGGGAAAACCAGTGAGCCAGGAGTGCTGATTGGTCAAGGATGAAATCATAGAGAGTCAACGCTGTTTTCTTGTGCTGGGTCAGTTCCTGGGTAGGGGTCACAAGGTCATATGAGCCAGTTTATTGATCTGGGTGGTCCCAGCTGATTTATCAAGTGCAGGGTCTGCAAAATATCTCAAACACTGATCTTTGGAGCAGTTTAGGGAGGCTCAGAATCTTGTAGCCTCCAGCTGCATGACTCCTAAGCCATAATTTCTAATCTTGTGGCTAATGTTAGTCTGTCAAAGGCAATCTAGTCCCCAGGCGGGAAGGAGGTCTGCTTTGGTAAAGGGCTGCTACCATATTTTTTGTAACTATAAACTATAAACAAGGTTTCTCCTGAAGTTAGTTCAGCCTATGCCCAGGAATGAACAAGAACAGCTTGGAGGTTAGAAGCAAGATGGAGTCAGCTAAGTTAGATCTCTTTCACTGTCTCAGTCATAATTTTACAAAGGCGGTTTCAATCCCTCCCTTTGGGTTTTATAATACCTTAAACTTAAGGTATAGGCTATAAAGATGGGAAAAGTCCATCAATCGCTCTGGCTTCGTCCTGCTGACAGGGGATGTAGTGGGAATGGGAGTGAACCCCAAGCTGAGAAGAGTGGAACTGCTTTGCAATTAACTGTCTGAGCATATTCATGCAGGCCTGGTTGAACTTCCAAGATTCGTATGGCAAAAACGTTAGTACTCTCATCTATAGTTTTACTACAGTGTTTAAGTGAACAGTTTATTTTACCTTATAAGGTAAATAATGAGTCCTAGGATGAGGGGTACAATTACCAATTTTAAAAGCAAAGATTTGAAAGCATTAGTTTGGGGACTTCTAACCCACAAACAATTTAGAATTTAGTCTAAACTGCAGAAAAAACCTCAAGAACAGCTAACAACAGTGTACTATAGTTTTTCTTTTGAAGCATAATTTTTCTCTCTCCAGTTCCCATTTTTATTAAAAATAAATCATGATAGAACTGATTTGTTTACAAGATAAGCTTTAGTCTTACTGTATGTGGCCTGATTATTTGCACAAAGTGCAGCAAGTGTATTTTTCACTTAGGCTTTAATTGGCTTTGCTAGAACTCTGTTCCATGAAGAATCTCAGATAAGACATTTTAAAAGCTGAGCCCAGCCATGGGTTTTTACCCTCAAGTACCTATGAGTGGGGCAAATTCCTTTCCTTTTGAGGTCCCAAGATAACTTGGGGTTCCTGGGCCTGTTAGAAAGTGACATTCTTTACTTACCACAGAACAGGAACCTTGCACAGGGACTCTGTGTGGACAAGGTATGAGACCAGATGCCTCAATGGGCTTTAATTTGCTCTGTAAGTCAACTTTGATTATTTAAAGGAAGCATGCCATTCCAGTCAAAGCCTTGGTAAAATAACTAATTTCTCCAATTGTGTTCTGTTACAAAAGAAAACAAATTCTTATTGAATTTATGCAATTAACTATGCTGCCAGAAATTGAGAATACTCACAAATAGTTTCCAAATTCTGGAGAAATCAGGTAGACAGGAATAAATATGCTCCAAATTTTGTTCACAGCACTATATTTTACTCACTTGTTAACAGTTGCAAATGGCTCTAAAGAAATAAGTTCTCTTGACTCTGAAAACAAAGGGTCTAGCAATGTTTAATACATTAGCTCTCCATGAGAGTCCTAGAAGATTGGTTTTTCCTCTATTGCAATAGCTCAATTTTTAAAGTTACCTGAGACCTGCACTCAGAGTCCTATGTCTGATTATAAACTGCCTTTTGAAAAGGACCAAAGGAAGACAAAATGTCTGTGGATGACAAAATTCTATAGCCACTATTAAAGCTACCATTGACTAGGAATTTTGGTTACTTCTGTGGCATACAACAATTTTATGTAACAATTATAATTATTGATAATGTACACTAAATTATATCAACATTATAGAAGTTTCCCATTATTTTGAAACACATACCAATAACATATTTATATAAATACAGTCCAAAGAAAACCAAACACCATTCACTCTTCTATTTGAAAGTATTTTTCAATTCTAATTTTACAATCTCCCAGAGTAATTAATCAGAAACTCACATTTAGGAGCACCTCTTAAATTTTATAGCTGATTATAAAATCATCTTTTAAAGAAGACCAAAGTGAGACAACAATTGTCTGTGGATGACAAAACATTTTAGGGCAGCCACAGTTAAAGGCACAATTGACAAAGAAATTTACCTCTGTGGCACACAGTCATTTAACATAATAATTATAATTATTACTGATAACATATACTAAGTCATATTAGAATTATAGCAGTTTTTGGCCGGGTATGGTGGCTCATGCCTATAATTCCAACACTTTGGGAGGCCGAGGTGGGCAGATCACGAGGTCAGGAGATTGAGACCATCCTGGCCAACATGGTGAAACCCTGTCTCTACTGAAAATACAAAAATTAGCTGGGCATGGCGGCATGTGCCTGTAATCCCAGCTACTTGGGAGGCTGAGGCAGGAGAATCGCTTGAACCCGAGAGGCAGAGGTTGCAGTGAGCCTAGATCGCGCCACTGCACTCCACCCTGGTGATGGAGCTAGACTCCGTCTAGAAAGAAAGAAAGAAAGAAAGAAAGAAAGAAAAGAGAGAGAGAGAGAGGGAGGGAGGGAGGGAGGAAGGAAGGAAGGGAAGAGAATTATAGCAGTTTTACATAATTTTGGAACATATACCAATGACACATTTACACAAATACAGACCAAAGAAAGCCAAACACCATTTCATATTTGACAATGCTTCCTGTATGGTTTTTGTACCAAATAAGCCAAATGTCATTTCTGGACTTTATAGGACCTAATATCTAAAATATTAGGTTAGAAAGAGATATAATTTATAATTTATAATGTGATTTTGGAAAGTTTGTCAAATATCAAAGATTTAAAGCACTGGATATCACAAACTAGAATCCCAGGTCACTATAAGTCATTCATTTGACCAAAATGGTAACTCCAAAATATTTTTTAAAAAAGAAAACCTTGGCCAGGCACGGTGGCTCACACTGTAATCCCAGTACTTTGGGTGGCCGAGGCAGGTGGATTACCTGAGGTCAGGAGTTTGAGACCAGCCTGGCTAACATGGCGAAATCCTGTCTCTACTAAAAATACAAAAAATTAGCCAGGTATGGTGGTGCACACCTGTAATCCCAGCTACTCAGGAGGATGAGGCAGGAGAATCGCTTGAACTAGGGAGGTGGAGGTTGCAGTGAGCTGAGATCACACAACCAGACTCCAGCCTGGGCGACAGAGGGAGACTCTGTCTCCAAAAAAAAAAAAAAAGAAAGAAAAGAAAAGAAAAGAAAAGAAAAACCTTTGCTCTGATGGAGGAGACTTAACTTTCCAAACAAGACCCAATAAAGATAGCATGAGGCTAACTAAATTAGTCTCTTCTCTCTCCTCCCTTTTTTCCCTGCAATTTACTCAAAGGAAGAAATAAAACACTTTCATCATCTTTTAACATTACATAAAAATCATCTTCAAAGGAAAAAACCAAATTTAATGTTTGCATTAGTGCATCTCTAATGTTAAGGCTAGTTTTTTAAATAACATTTTATATCTCTATCCAGTTTTTTTTTTTTTTTTTTTTTCTCTGGAGACGGAGTCTTGCTCTGTTGCCCAGGCTGGAGTGCAGTGGCCGGATCTCAGCTCACCGCAACCTCCGTCTCCTGGGTTCACGCCATTCTCCTGCCTCAGCCTCCTGAGTGGCTGGGACCACAGGCGCCCACCACCTCGCCCGGCTAATTTTTTGTATTTTTAGTAGAGACGGGGTTTCACCGTGTTAGCCAGGAGGGTCTCGATCTCCTGACCTCGTGATCCGCCCGTCTCGGCCTCCCAAAGTGCTGGGATTACAGGCTTGAGCCACCGCGCCCGGCCATCTCTATCCAGTTTTAATTAGTTTGACCATAAGGTAAGGTTTTCATAAACTGTTTAGAATACTCTACAATTTTCTAAGAAAATCCTGCTCTAAGAAAATTAGAAAATTGATGGGCCTGGATTCTGTCCCCACAACAGTATCATTTCCATGTTTTAACCTATGGAAAAAAGCTAAATAATTTCTTTTAAATCTTAGCCATCTTGTTTATATCCACAGAATTTTTTTTATAAGGCTGACCCTTTTCACTTTGCTTAAACTTTCGGTTGTGTTCTGTTACTCTTTTAGGTTAAAACAATCCTTAAGGCCAGGCGCGGTGGCTCACGCCTGTAACCCCAGCACTTTGGGAGGCTGAGGTGGGTGGATCACGAGGTCAAGAGACCTAGACCATCCTGGCCAACATGGTGAAACCCCGTCTCTACTAAAAATACAAAACATTAGCTGGGCATGGCGGCACGTGCCTGTAGTCCCAGCTACTCGGGAGGCTGAGGCAGAGGCAGAGGCAGAAGAATCGCTTGAACCTGGGAGGCGAAGGTTGCAGTGAGCCGAGATCGTGTCACTGCACTCCAGCCTGGAGACAGAGTCTCCCTCTGTCTCCAGGCTAAAAAAAAAAAAAAAAAAGACAATCTTTAAAACCCTCTGAACTAGACAAAATTACATTCCCTTTAACAAAAGCCATATTCCCAATGCCTTTCTTTACATGAATGTAAAACTGTTTCTCCAGTGTTTTCAATTACATGTTACAATGTTAACTCTTAGCAACTTTTATTTTTAGTGAAAAACCTGATAAGTAAGTAATTTTAATTAGGTACTAGGGGTGGAGCCTAGGACACACAGAAATGAAGATAAGATCTGACTCTTTTTAGCACATTTTCAAAAGTTAAAGAAAGTTTGACCTTAAGGCATTTAGCACATCTGACATCTGACCTTAATTTGGAAAAATGTCTACATTTTCAAGACATTTGATTTTACCAATAATCTTTAAAACTGTTTTTATTTCCAAAAAATTACTAAAGTCATGTGAACAAAAAAGCATTAAAGTTCCTATTTTTCTGACAAAATATTTAAGTGCTTATTTTTCTAAGTCAATTAATCAGAGGGGTTTTTTTTGTTTGTTTTGTTGTTGTTCTTTTTTTTTTTTTTTTTTGAGACGAAGTTTCACTCATCACCCAGGCTGGAGTGCAGTGGCACGATCTTGGCTCACTGCAACCTCCACCTCCCTGGTTCAAACGATTCTCTTGCCTCAGCCTCCTGAGTAGCTGGGATTACAAGCATGTGCCACCATGCCTGGCTAATTTTTATATTTTTAGTAGAGATGGGTTTCACCACGTTGGCCAGGCTGGTCTCAAACTCCTGACCTCAGGTGATTCCCCCCACCTCGGCCTCCCAAAGTGCAGGGATTACAGGCATGAGCCACAACACCCGGCAATCAGAGTTCTTTTATATGTAAACATCACACACATACACACAATGCATATAAATACAGACAGAAGATTCGGCACTTGGAAGAGCCACCGCACCCAGTCTCTATGCATTTTTTAAAGAGTTATTCCTGGCTGGGTCTGGTGGCTCATGCCTGTAATTCCAACACTTTAGGAGGCCAAGGCCGGAGGACCACTTGAGCCCAGGAGTTCCAGACCAGCCTGGAAACATAGTGAGACCCCGTCTCTACAATGTAATTTAAAAACATTAGCTGGGTGTGTGAGCATGTGTTCATAGTCCCAGCTACTTGGGAGGTGGAAGCGGGAGGATCTCTTGAGCCCAAGAGTTCAAACGAGTTATTCTTAGGAGTGTTATGCTATTTTTGTCATCATTAATGCATTTTTATTCCATTATATCCTCTAGCTGGTTATTGCTGGCTTACAGGAAAACTATTGATTGTTATTCGGCCACTTTTCTGAACTCTCTTCTTAAATTTATGAGTGTTTCAATTGATTCCCTTGGGTGTTCTCTTGATAAACAAATGAACTGGAAATAATGGTAATTTCTGTATCCCTTGCAATAGTTATTCCTAATTTCTTTTTCAAATCTTACGATATTAACTACAAGCCAGCTTTTAACATTTACTTGGCTTGGGCCAAGAGTACGATTGGTGGCCTACTTACCACACATCAAGGAACCATGAATTGGAACACAAAGAGAAGCAAGAAAACCTATGCTTGTTACTATTGGGAAACAATCATTGTTATGGAAGAATCTATTGCTATTGAGACAGAAAGGATTTGACAAGTTAATTTGTCTTTTCTCTAACTAAGCACATCTGCTACTAAGATTTTCCTTGTACTTCTACTACAAGGCTACAGTAACCAAAACAGCATGGTACTCGTACCAAAACAGAGATATAGACCAATGGAACAGAACAGAGCCCTCAGAAATAATACCACACATCTACAACCATCTGGTCTTTGACAAACCTGACAAAAACAAGCAACGGGGAAAGGATTCCCCATTTAATAAATGGTGCTGGGAAAACTGGCTAGCCATATGTAGAAAGCTGAAACTGGATCCCTTCCTTACACCTTATACAAAAATTAATTCAAGATGGATTAAAGACTTAAATGTTAGACCTAAAAGCATAAAAACCCTAGAAGAAAACCTAGGCAATACCATTCAGGACATAGGCATGGGCAAGGACTTCATGTCTAAAACACCAAAAGCAATGGCAACAAAAGCCAAAATTGACAAATGGAATCTAATTAAACTAAAGAACTTCTGCACAGCAAAAGAAACTACCATCAGAGTGAACAGGCAGCCTACAGAATGGGAGAAAATTTTTGTAATCTACTCATCTGACAAAGGGCTAATATCCAGAATCTACAAAGAACTTAAACAAATTTACAAGAAAAAATCAAACAACTCCATCAAAAAGTGGGCAAAGGATATGAACAGACACTTCTCAAAAGAAGACATTTATGCAGCCAACAGACACATGAAAAAATGCTCATCATCACTGGCCATCAGAGAAATGCAAATCAAAACCACAATGAGATACCATCTCACACCAGTTATATTGGCAATCATTAAAAAGTCAGGAAACAACAGGTTCTGGAGAGGATGTGGAGAAATAGGAACACTTTTACACTGTTGGTGGGATTGTAAACTAGTTCAACCATTGTGGAAGACAGTGTGGTGATTCCTCAAGGATCTAGAACTAGAAATACCATTTGACCCAGTCATTCCATTACTGGGTATATACCCAAAGGATTATAAATCATGCTGCTATAAAGACACATGCACAAGTATGTTTATTGCGGCACTATTCACAACAGCAAAGACTTGGAACCAACCCAAATGTCCATCAATGATAGACTGGATAAAGAAAATGTGGCACATAAACACCATGGAATACTATGCAGCCATAAAAAAGGATGAGTTCGTGTCCTTTGTAGGGACATGGATGCAGCTGGAAACCATCATTCTCAGCAAACTATTGCAAGGACAAAAAACCAAACACCGCATGTTCTCACTCATAGGTGGGAATTGAACAATGAGAACACTTGGACACAGGAAGGAGAACATCACACACCGGGGCCTGTTATGGGTAGGGGAAAGGGGGAGGGATAGGAGATATACCTAATGTAAATGACGAGTTAATGGGTACAGCACACCAACATGGCACATGTATACATATGTAACAAACCTGCATGTTGTGCACATGTACCCCAGAACTTAAAGTATAATAATAATGAAAAAAGATCTTCCTTGTACTTCTAAGCAGTGTCTGATATCAGCAGCAGCATAACTCACAAAACTTCATGGCTTGTGGGTGCATTTGTCTTTTGTTTCAAGTATATAGATTGAGAGATAGGAAGTATTCCCCTTGAGTTTGGATGATGTTAATCATGAGAGTGGAGGTTTAGGATTATGTGAGCTGTACCAACACTAAGTACTAGATCCCAAGTGACACAAGTGCCTGTGTCTTTTTTAATAAATTTGAGTATTTACAATATGAGATATCCTTTAAAGAATGAGCCCCAGGGCAGAAGCCCCTTTTGTCCAGGTCTAAGGATGATACTGGTTATTTAAAACACTATTAAGCACTTGTAAATGGCAGCAGCCTAGCTTTGTCCTTGACTCCAGTGAGAATGCTTTTAGTTAGAAGGAAGCAATAATTTACAGAGGGTTTGGCCAGGTGCGGTGGCTCACGCCTTTAATCCCAGCACTTTGGGAGGCCAAGGCAGGCGGATCACCTGAGGTCAGGAGTTTGAGACCACATTTTCCAACACGGTAAAACTCCATCTCTACTAAAACTACAAAAAAAAAAAAAAAAAAAATTTAACTGGGCATGGTGGTGGGCATCTGTAATCCCAACTACTTGGGAGGCTGAGGCAGAAGAATCGCTCGAACCTGGGAGGTGGAGGTTGCATTGAGCCGAGATCACGCCACCATACTCCAGCCTAGGCAACGAGTGAGGCTCTGTCTCAAAAAAAAAAAAAAAGCGTTATTGAGGGTTTATCATGTATCAAGTGCTAAGTGTTTTGCTTACATAATCTCATTCATTCAATACAGCAACCCCCAAAAGTAGGAACTATTATTATTAGGTTTTGATTTATTATGTAACTTGCTCAAAGTCACATGCCTATGTATTCCTGAGCTGGGATTTTTTTTTTTTTTTAAATAAAAATAGAGACAGGGTCTCACCATGTTGCCCAGGCTTGTCTTGAACTCCTGGGCTCAGAGGATCCTCCCACCTGGGCCTCCCAAAGTGCTGGGATTACAGGTGTGAGCCACCTCACACACACATAAACTGAAATTTTAAACCCAGGTTGGTCTGAAACCAAAAGCCCATTTTATTAACTACCACATTTTTACTAACTTAGTTTTTCTCATTTATCGTAATGTTGGTTATTGGTTTGAGATGGACATGCTTTATCTTTACTTGGCTCTAAAGGCAAAATAGAATACCAGATTTTTTTTTTTATCACTTCTCAGCCTTTTGGTTAAGATCAAGTGTAGAATACTGGATTTTTTTTTTTTTTTTTTTTTTTTTGAGATGGAGTCTTGCTCTGTTGCCCAGGCTGGAATGCAGTGGCACAATCTCAGCCCACTGTAACCTCCACCTCCCTGGTTCAACCAATTCTCCTGCCTCAGCCTCCCAAATAGCTGGGATTACAGGCACCTGCCACCATGCCTGGCTAATTTTTGTATTTTTAGTAGAGATGGGGTTTCACCATGTTGGCCAGGCTGGTCTTGAACTCCTGACCTCAGGTGATCCACCCACCTTGGCCTCCCAAAGTGCTGAGATTACAGGCATGAGCCACCATGCCCCGCCGGAACTGGATTTTTTACTTTATCTTGGAACTGAGCTGAGATCCAATACTTGGTTCCCACAAAGGGGCGGCCTTCTTTGTTGTCTGTTAAGGCCTAAGAAATTCTGCTGTATTCTATCTCATTCCTTACATCCTAATGTGTAGATTCTTGTAGTTTTTTGCTTGAACTATAAAGGTCTCTGGATGGTGAGTGCACCACGGGTCACCAATTCACATGCCTACAAGGGGTGAGGAATAAACGCATAAATCTGGTGAGACACTGGGCAATAGATATTAAGTTTTTTGGATTGTGACTCCTGAATACTCTGGAAATTCTGGATTGACCACTAATTAGGCCACCGGTTATAGTGCAGACCATCCTGTACTCTTCAGTGGTTCTCAGAATGTGATCTGAGAACCCCAAGTGGTCTATTATTTCCTCAAGGTAATTAATGGGCTGGTCTCTAAGAATATTAGTGTTACTTTGTTTCTGTTTTGCTTTTACTTGGTGTTTTATCCAAAGAAGCATCATTCCCCCCAACCTTTTTTTTTTTTTTTTTTTTTTTTTGAGACGGAGTTTCGATCTTGTTGCCCAGGCTGGAGTGCAATGGCATAATCTCAGCTCACCGCAACCTCCGCCTCCCAGGTTCAAGCGATTCTCCTGCCTCAGCCTTCCTGAGTAGCTGGGATTACAGACTGGGATTAATCACCATGCCCGGCTAATTTTGTATTTTTAGTAGAGATGGAGTTTCTCCATGTTTGTCAGGCTGGTCTCAAACTCCTGACCTCAGGTTATCCGCCCGCCTTGGCCTCCCAAAGTGTTGCAATTACAGGCGTGAGCCATCGTGCCCAGTCTTCCCCATTTGTTATGAAATAGGTTTCCTATGACATATACCAGGTAGATGGTCTGCATAGCCTTTTACCTTCTCACAGGTGGTCCCTATTGAAAGACCATGTGATCTATAGCAGAATAACATACCCACATCTCCCACAGGGTCACTTCATGACTTGCTTTGCAGGATGAAAGGGGATGCCTTAAGTTTTTTTTTTTTTTTTTCCTTTTTGAGGTGGAGTCTCTCTCTGTTGCCCAGGCTGGAGTGCAGTGGCGCCATCTTGGCTCACTGCAACCTCTGCCTCCCGTGTTCAAGCAATTCTCCTGCCTCAGCCTCCCAAGTAGCTGGGTTTACAGGTGCACGCCACCATGCCTGTTTAGTTTTTGTATTTTTAGTAGAGACAGGGTTTCACCATGTTGGCCAGGGTAGTTTTGAACTCCTGATCTCAGGTGATCCACCTGCCTTGGCCTCCCAAAGTGTTGGGATTACAGGTGTGAGCCACCGTGCCTGGCTGGGATGCCTTAATTTTATCACTAGCTATCATCTAGGGAGTAATCACTCTGTGCTAGGCATTGTACAATTACAGTCCATTACATACACCAGTACATTCAATCCTTCATGATAGCCCATGAAACAAAGCCCAGTGGGTTCTATTAGTATGCCAATTTGTATAGATGGGAAAATTGGGGCTCAGGGTGGTTTGACCATTTGCCCAAGGTCATCTTCTCATAAGTAGCAGAGCTAGAAATGAAATCTGCACAACAGCAGAGCCTATTTTTTTTTAATTACACTTTAAATTCTAGGGTACGTGTGCACAATGTGGAGGTTTGTTACATAGGTATACATGTGCCATGTTGGTTTGCTGCACCCATTAACTCATCATTTACATTAGGTATTTCTCCTAATGCTATCCCTCCCCCTGCCCCCCACCCCACGACAGGCCCCGGTGTGTGATGTTCCCTGCCCTTTGTCCAAGTGATCTCATTGTTCAATTCCCACCTATAAGTCAGAACATGCGGTGTTTGGTTTTCTGTCCTTGTGATAATTTGCTGAAAATGATGGTTTCCAGCTGCATCCATGTCCCTGCAAAGGACATGAACTCATCCTTTTTATATGGAGCAGAGCCTATTTTCTTGACCACTATAGGTTCTTAACCTTTACTGGCATTAGCATCACCTGGAAATTTGTTTTTAATGCATATATCTGAGGCCTGCCCACAAAGATTTGTGTTTAATTGGTCTAAGGTAGGGTCCCTGGTACAGGTATTTTGAAAAAGCTTCCCGGCCGGGTGTGGTGGCTCACATCTGTAATCCCTGTACTTTGGGAGGCTGAGGCGGGTGGATCGCCTGAGGTCAGGAGTTTGAGACCAACCTGGCCAACATGATGAAACCCCATGTCTTCTAAAAATACAAAAAATAGCCTAGCGTGGTGGCAGGTTCCTATAATCCCAGCCACATGGGAGGCCTGAGGTAGGGGAATCACTTGAACCCGGAAGGCAGAGGTTGCAGTGAGCTGAGATTGCGCCACTGCACTCTATACTGGGCAACAAGAATGAAACTCAGTCTCAAAAAAAAAAGAAAAAAAAAAAAAAGCTTCCCAATGACCTGATGTGCAGTCATCCTAATGAACACTGATCTTTGCTTTGTTGCCTAAAAAGTCAGTGACCTTAGCTGTACCTCAGGGAAATACAAGGCATAAGGTGGAAAAATTGAAATAAAAAGAGAAACAAGGTTATGTTAGTGTGAGTATTATCATCAACATGTGCCTCTCTCTGTCTACTGTAGGCAATATATGTTCTTTATAAGGTAGGTGTGAACAGCAGCTCTCAGGAGAGCTTGCACGGTAATGGCTCTTTCCTCAGCTTCACAAGATAGTGCTAATCGAGACCCTCCACAGGATCAGGCTGAATGTGTCAGATATATCAAAAACCTCAACTGACAGGTAGCTATACTTGGCAAATACTGCTCTTCTATTTTAACTCTTTGAGTTTCTTCCAAAAGAGAACTAAGATCACATTGTACATGTATCAGCTTTTGGTAGCAGTCAAGACTAAGAAACTGAGCTGAACCCGGGATATGCCCAGCTTTTTGCAGAAATACTGTGTTCTGTGAGCACAGCCGTTGTACTGTGTTCTCCTCCAGAGTGGAATCTCTTGCCTATTGTCTGGTCTTCCTGGAGAGATAGAGACAGACCTGAACATCCCCCAGGATCCCTGAACATGGAGCCCTAAGGAAAGCGCAAGCTCCCTATTGTGCACAAGTTCCTTCTTAGCTTCATTACAGTGGTAGGCTCCTCTGTCCGTGATGGGAGGCACTGGAGTACAAAGCAGAGGTCCTCTGAGTGTACTCTTCAGTCCAGCAATATTAGCATCACTTGGGAATTTTTTAGAAATGCATATTCTCAGGTCTACTGAATCAGGAAACTCTGGAGATGGGACCCAGCATTCTGTGTTTTAACAAGCTCTCCAGAGAATTCTGATGCACGCTAATGCTTGAGAATCACTGGTTAAAAGTTGAAAGATAAAAAGTGGAGACACGGGGCTGGGCATGGTGGCTCACGCCTGTAATCCCAGCATTTTGGGAGGCCGAGGTGGGCGGATCACAAGGTCAAGTATTCGAGACCAGCTTGGCTAACATGATGAAACCCCATCTCTACCAAGAATACAAAAATTAGCCAGGCATGGTGGTGTGTGCCTGTAATCCCAGCTACTCAGGAGGCTGAGGCAGGAGAATCACTTGAGCCTGGGAGGCGGAGGTTGCAGTGAGCTGAGATTGTACCACTGCACTCCAGCCTGGGCGACAGAGCAATACTCCATCTTGAAGAAAAAAAAAAAAAAAAAAAAGAAGAAGTGGAGATATGGGCATCAGATAGCTGAATTCAAGTTTTGGTTCCACCACTTACTGTGTGGCCTTGAACAAGTTAGTTATCCCTCTCTAAGTCTCAGCTACCTCCTCTGTAAAATACAGGTAAAACTTTTCTCACGTGTAAAATAAGGACCCACATGAGATAATGCACGTTTTGCACTTAGCACGGTGTGAGGCACAGAGTAAGGATTCAATACATATTGAATATTCGTTATTATTACAAGTGTAGTTCTGGATAATCATTTTCATTTCCAACATAATTGTTTTTCTTTGGCAAAAGTCCTAACTATAAGTTCAGAAACCAGCCAGACACGGTGGCTCACGCCTGTAATCTAGCACTTTAGGAGGTCGAGAGGGGTGGGTCACTTGAGGTCAGGGGTTCAAGACCAGCCGGGCCAACATGGCAAAACCCTGGCTCTTCTAAAAACAGAAAAATTAGCTAGGCATGCTAGCATATGCCTGTAATCTCAGCCACTCGGGAGGCTGAGGCAGGAGAATCGCTTGAACTCAGGAGTTGGAGGTTGCAGTGAGCTGAGATCACACCACTGCACTCCAGCATGGCAACACAATGAGACTCTGTATCAAAGAAAAAAAAAAAGTTCAGAAACCAAATAACACATCTTAATAATGCAATGGGGATGGGGCAGAAAGTATTTCACCTACCAGTTTCCTTCTTTCTTTCTTTCCTCTTTTTTTTTTTTTTTTTTTTCCAGATGCAGTTTCGCTCTTGTTGCCCAGGCTGGAATGCATGGCACAGTCTTGGCTCACCACAACCACCACCTCCCGGGTTCAAGCAATTCTCCTGCCTAGCCTCCTGAATAGCTGGGATTATAGGCATGCGCCACCATGCCCAGGTAATTTTATATTTTTAGTAGAGACAGGATTTCTCCATGTTGGTCAGGCTGATCTAGAACTCCCGACCTCAGGTGATCCGTCCACCTTGGCCTCCCAAAGTGTTGGGATTACAAGTGTGAGCCATTGAGCTCGGCCTCATCTACCAGTTTCTTTACAGAATCATGGAACATAAAAGTGAGGATAATAGCAAAGATATAGAGTAAACCTAAATACCCATCAACGATAGACTGATCAAGAAAATGTGGTACATATACACCATGATATTCTATGCAGCCATAAAAAAGAACAAGATCATGTCCTAAGCGAATTAATGCAGGAAACCAAATACCACGTGTTCTTACTTACAAGTGGGAGCTAAACATTGAGTACACATGGACACAAAGAGGGGAACAATAAACACCAGGGTCTGGTGGTGGAGGGTGAAGGTTGGGAGGAGGATTGAAAAACTACCTATTGGGGCTGGGCGCGATGGCTCATGCCTGTAATCCCAGCACTCTGGGAGGCTGAGACAGGCAGATCACTTGAGGTCAGGAGTTCGAGACCAGCCTGGCCAACATAGTAAAACCCCATCTCCACCAAAAATAGAAAAATTATCCGGGCATGGTAGCATGTGCCTGTAGTCCCAGCTACTCAGGAGGCTGAGGCAGGAGAATCTCTTGAACTTGGGAGGCAGAGGCTGTAGTGAGCCGAGATTGTGTGATTGCACTCCAGTTTGGGTGACAGAGGGAGATCCTATTTAAAAAAAGAAAAAAGAGGGCCGGGTGCGGTGGCTCAAGCCTGTAATCCCAGCACTTTGGGAGGCTGAGACGGGCGGATCACGAGGTCAGGAGATCGAGACCATCCTGGCTAACACGGTGAAACCCTGTCTCTACTAAAAAATACAAAAAACTAGCTAGGCAAGGTGGCAAGCGTCTGTAGTCCCAGCTACTCAGGAGGCTGAGGCAGGAGAATGGCGTAAACCCGGGAGGTTGCAGTGAGCTGAGATCCGGCCACTGCACTCCAGCCTGGGCAACAGAGTGAGACTCCATCTCAGAAAAAAAAAAAAAAAAAAGAAAAGAAAAAAGGAAAACTACCTATCAGGTACTATGCTTACTACCTGGGTGATGAAATAATCTGTACGCCAAACCCCTAAGACATGCAATTTATCTATATAACAAACCTGCACATGTACCCCTGAACCTAAAATAAATGTTAAAAAATAAAAAATGTAAAAAGGCCGGGTGAAGTGGTTCATGCCTGTAATCCCAGTACTTTGGGAGGCCGAGCTGGGAGAACCGCTCAAGCCCTGGAGTTTGAGACCAGTCTGGGCATATGGCAAATTTGGTGTCTCTACCAAAAATTTTTTAAAAATTAGCTGGGGCCGGGTGCAGTGGCTCACACCTGTAATCCCAGCACTTTGTGGGGCCGAGGTGGGTGGATCACCTGAGATCAGGAGTTCAAGACCAGCCTGGCCAACATGGTGAAACCCCATCTCTACTAAAAATACAAAAATTAGCCAGGCATGGTGGTGCATGCCTATAAACCCAGCTACTCGGGAGGCTGAGCCAGGGAGAATTGCTTGATCCTTGGAGGTGGAGGTTGCAGTGAGCCGAGATCATGCCACTGTACTCCAGCCTAGGTGACAGAGAGAGATTCCGTTTCAAAAAAAAAAAAAAAAATTAGCTGGGTGTGGTGGTGTGTGCCTGTGGTCCCAGCTACTTGGGAGGCTGAGGTGAGAGGACCACTTGAGTTCATGAGGTCGAGGCTACAATGAACTGTGATCACACCACTGCACTCCAGCCTGGGTGACAGAAGGAGATCCTGTTTCAAAAAAAAGAAAGTAAGTATACTTCTCCACTCCCACTGCTTCGCTTGACTTGTCTAAGGAGGGAGAAAACAAGGAAGAAAAGTAGAAAGTAGTGTCTTTATTAAGAGTTTACTGATGATGATTTGGAGAGGATGGAAATTATAGCCTCTGGGTAGTTGTAGAATTTGTGCCCTTGGTGTTGAGTCCCAGGCATGAAGCCCAGGTTCATGTACTGATGACATTCCAGCGTGGAGCAGGACCCAGGATAGAAGTTCCTATGCTATTTCCCTACATCTAGCTTTGAGGAATAAGCCACCAGTACTGGAATGTTATTAACATTGAATTGCAAATTTCAACACTATAAAAATCAAAGGGTTGGGACTGTAAAAAGTGAGAAAATGAACATCAGCACCAGCCATTTAAATGTAAGGTAGTAAATATCTGTGTTACCCTAGAAACCAGAAGTATATAGGTAGCTAGGTAGTTTGGTGACAGTTTCCAGGGTAATTCCTGCCACATACAACATAAGAACTTTCCTGTTATATTAACTTTTTCTCTGCATGCCCACTGGACCTTCACTCAATTCCACTATTTCCTCCCTCTCCCAAAAGACTCCCTCTCTGATTTCCCTGTTTTTGTTAGTGGCAGTGCCATTCTCCTAAATACTGTTGTCAGAAACCCTAGATGTTTATCAGTGAACTGAAGGGACCCCAAAGTAATGTGTATCTCCAAACTTAAGAGACACAGTTTAGAGAAAAATCAGACACATAATTTGGGAAATGATAAACTCTTCAACTGAAAAAATTAAAAAGGAAAAAAAGGCTCACAGTGGATGAAACTAGCCAGTTGTGACTCTTCCCAGAAACGACTTCTGGTAAATACAATTTGTAGATATATGCAAATAAGATTAAGATGCTTCCCAATATCTCACCTGGGAGCTACCAACCTAGAATGTAATTCATGTAAGACAGCTGTTACCTTGGAAACTGTGACATGTAATGAGAACAGGAGGCAGGTAATATTGTAACGACAGAAGATTCGGATAACTAATTACAGATGGTGAAATAAAGAACATTGTAGAGTAAGTGTTTATGCACTACTATTCAAGTGACAGGAACACTGGTCTGGTACACATGTTATAAATAACCCAGTCAAAGACCTCCCTTAAAACCATTCGGCTGGCCAGGCACCGTGGCTCATGCCTATAATCCCAGCACTTTGGACGGCGGAAATGGGTGGATTACATGAGGTCAGGAGTTAGAGGCCAGCTTGGCCAACATGGCAAAACCCCATCTCTACTAAAAATACAAAAATTAGCCAGGCATGGTGGCACATGCCTGTAATCCCAGCTACTTGGGAGGCTGAGGCAGGAGACTCGCTTGAACCCAGGAGGTGGAGGTTGCAGTGAGACTAAATTGCACCATTGCACTATAGCCTAGGCAACAAGAGTGAAACCAAAAAAAAGAAAAAAAAAAAACTCTTCAGCTCCATTTGTTCAAGTTACAAGTGACCACCTGATTACTAGTTTGGTTTCTCAGGTATATTAATATCTGGTAGGTATGACCCTAAATAATAGATGAGACAATTCCTGTCACTGGAAACGATATTTGTCACTGGCATTTATTTGACTTGTAAGCCAATATCTTATTTTTATTATCATTATTATTATTATTATTATTATTATTATTATTTTTTTTTTTTTTTTTTTTTTTTTTTGAGACGGAGTTTCACTCTTGTTGCCCAGGCTGGAGTGCAATGGCGCTATCTCGGCTCACCTCAACCTCTGCCTCCTGGGTTCAACTGATTCTCCTGTCTCAGCCTCCCGAGTAGCTGGGATTATGGGCATGTGCCACCAAGCCCGGCTAACTTTGTAGTTTTGGTAGAGACAGGGTTTCACCATGTTGGTCAGGCTAGTCTTGAACTCCCAGCCTCAGGTGATCCACCTGCCTTGGCGTCCCAAAGTGCTGGGATTATAGGCGTGAGCCACTGTGCCTGGGCCTTTTATTATTATTTTTTTATTCAGATGGAGTCACTCTGTCACCCAGGCTGGAGTGCAGTGGTGTGATCTCGGCTCATTGCAACCTCCACTTCCGGAGTTCAAGCAATTCTCCCACCTCAGTCTCCCGAGTAGCTGGGATTACAGGTGTGTGCCGTCACCCCCGGCTAATTTTTTAAAAAATTTTTAGTAGAGAAGAGATTTCGCCATGTTGGCCAACCTGGTGTGGAACTACTGACCTTGAGTGATCTGCCCGCCTTAGCCTCCCAAAGTGTTAGGATTACAGGCATGAGCCACTGCACCTGGCCCATATCTCTATTTTCGTAGAACAGATTCCTAGAGGGAGAATTTCGGGGGCAAATGCTATGAAATTTTTTAAGACTCGTGATTCTATTTGTTTTCTAGGAAGCATCAATTTACAATCCCACTGGCAGTGTATGAAGGTTTCTGCCTCACTGCTCATGGTCTACTTTGAGAAATATGTGTTCCTTTTTTTTTTTTTTTTTTTTTGTGACAGAGTCTCGCTGTCTGTCACCCAGGCTGGAGTGCACTAGCACTGTCACGGCTCACTGTAGCCTTGACCTCCTGGGCTCAAGCAATCCTCCCACCTCAGTCTCCTGCTAAGTGGGACCACATGGGTGCGCCACCATGCCTGGCTAATTTTTTGATTTTTTGTAGAGTCGTGGTCTCTTGATATTGCCCGAGCTGGTCTCAAACTCCTGGGCTCAAGTGATCCTCTTGCCTCGGCCTCCCAAAGTGCTGGGATTACAGGCGTGAGCCATTGTGCCTGGCACAGTTCTTTGTAAATCTTCATTAACTTCACAGGTAAAATAGTACTATCTAGTTTGTATACTTTGCATGTTCTGTGATTACTAGTGAGTTAGAACAAAACACCTTACTGAGCAATCAGATTTCTTTTCCTGGAAATTCTCTCTCCATGCCTTTGTCAAAGTCTTTATTGAGGACATCGTGTTCTTCTTGTAAGTTTATGTACGCTTTTTATCAAGAAAGATAATGACTCTTTGCTATACTTGTATATATTTTTCTGCTTTTTTTTATGATTTCATTTTGTTAATTATATTTTTGTCATGTCAAGTTCTTAAGGTTAAGTAGTAAAATCTACCTACTTAGTGTTTTTTTTTCTGCTGCTTTTAAGTTTATGATGTCCTCTCCCATCCACAGTTCAGATGCATAATCATCTGTGTCTTATTCTAGGGCTTTTAGGGTTTGATTTGATGGTTGCCCAGGCTGGAGCGCAGTGGTGCCATCTCGGCTCACTGCAACCTCTGCCTCCTAGGTTTAAGTGATTCTCGTGCCTCAACCTCCTGAGTAGCTGGGATTACAGGCACGTGCCACCACTCCTGGCTGGTCTTGAACTCCTGACCTCAGGTGATCTGCCTGCCTCGGCCTCTCAGAGTGCTGGGATTACAGGCGTGAGCCATTGCACCTGGCCTATGGTTTGATTTTTTTGTTCTCCAACTAATTCATCTGAAATTTCAGTTGGTGTGTGGTAGTCGGAGCTGAGATTTTAATGGACATCACCTGGTATGCTTGTTACAAACCTAGATATTCCTGAGTCCTATAACTGCCCCATGGGTTCTTCCTGCCCACTGCACAAACAAAATAGACCATGGCATTGCAGTAGAGAAAGAGTTTAATTGACACAAGGCCGGCCAAACCATCTCCTCAAAGTATCAAAGTATCAAAGGTTAGGGGTTTTTCGAAGGTAGTTTGGGGGAAGGGACGGGGGTGGCTAAGCAATGGGTGCTGATTCCTTGGGTTGAAAATGAAATCATAGGGATTGGAAGCTCTCCTCTTGCACTGAGTCACTTCTGGGTGGGACCACAGGAGTGGTTGGTGGGTACAGGTGGAGCCATGGGTGTCAGACACCCAAAAGACCTGGAGACATCTCAAAAGGCCAATCTTAGGTTCTACAATAGTCATGTTACCTGCAGGAGTAATTGGAATAGTTGCATATTTTGTGACCTCTGGAATAGTGACTGGCAATCATTTAACTATGCCTACATCTTAGTAGAATGCAGGCTCCTCTCATCCTCCTAACCTGGTTGGTGCCCTTTCATTAGTTTTACAAGGGTGGTTTAGTTTTTGGGAAAGGCTGTTATCATTTAAAGTATAAACTAACTTTCTCCCAAAGTTAGCGTGGCCCATGCCCATGAACGGCCAAGGACAGCTTGGAAGTTAAAGGCAAGACGGAGTCAACAATGTCAGATTTCTCTTAATGTCATCATTTTGCAAAGGTAGTTTCAGTGACCTGGAAGCTGAGGGAGACTGCTGCATACATTCAGATGGGAGGTCATAAGGTTCTGTGCTAAGGCAAGCTATACTGCATACTGCAAACGTTTCTCAAAATATGGTCAGGGGCACATCTGCAACATAATCCGCTTGGATGATTGTAACACATATGGATTCTCAGCCCCATTGCACACTTACTGAATTGTCCCACCCCACACCTACTATGGTTCCGACCCAGGAGCAGACTCAGTCCAAGAGGACCATTTTCCATACCCCTATGATTGCATCCCCAACCAAAGGGGAAGAGGAGGTGATGAAAGGTGTAGAGCTGTTTATACATATAACTATAACTGCCTACCAAACTATCTTTGAAAAATTCTAGCCTCCAAATTTTCAGGGAGATTGATGTGAGTAATAACTCCATCTCCCACATGTCGTGGCCGAGCTCTCATCAATTAAATTCTATTTTTTTTTTTTTATTTGAGATGGAGTTTTGCTCTGTCACCCAGGCTGGAGTACAGTGGCGTGATCTTGGCTCACTGCAACCTCTGCTTGCTGGATTCAAGTGATTCTCCTGCCTCAGCCTCCCGAGCAGCTGGGATTACAGGCACCTGCCACTATACCCAGTTAATTTTTGTATTTTTAGTAGAGATGGGGTTTTCCCATGTTAGCCAGTTTAGTCTTGAACTCCTGACCTCAGGTGATCCGCCTGCCTCGGCCTCCCAAAGTGCTGGGATTACAGGCGTGAGCCACCTCGCCCAGCCTCAGGCAGTTTTTGATCAAGGGGAACTTTAGAATGGTGGTGCTTGTCCAAGAGGGTGATGCTCCTGCTCGGTCAATTTTAATACATGTTATTTCTGAGAGCGAATGTTGTAACCTCTCAGCTATCTTTTCCTTGCACCAAAATGAGAATGTTTGACAAATTCCTAGGGATTTCACTTTGCTGTGATTTGGTTGGCTAATAACAAAATTAAGTTAAAGGTTATCTTGGTTCCAGCTCTTATTTGAGTTAACAATATTCCTTATCATCTACGACATATCCACTTACTGACTTTCTGGTTGAAGGGTCTAACCTTTCCTATAATATGGGGTATTTATTTCCCCTCTTACAAATATAATGATTTCACTTTTATAGAAGAACATGCTTTGCCAGATTAAATAAATATAAAGGGGTTAATGGCTAAATAGTTACATTTTAGCTTCTTTAATCTCTTTTCTCTCTCTACCCATCAGGGTTTTACCTCCTTGAATGACAGGCCTGCTTTAAATGAATTTGCCTGGATGCTCAAAATAGGTGGGGGTGAGGGAGGAAATGCCTTCTCTCTTTCAGCAGACAAGATGGAATTCAGTTTAATTAATCAAATATTAATATTTATTGAGCTCGTATTGGACACCTGACTCTGTGCTAGGCACAACACAGAAGGCCAAAATGAGAAGCGATAAAGGAGCAGAAGGGCTTGGGAAGGCAAAGAAAGGGGAAGAGGAGGTGATAAAAGGCGTAGAGCTGTCTATCCATATAAGAGGGGATAATAGATGAGAAAGGGAAAATAAAGCCAAAGGTAAATTCTCTGGCCTGGTCTCACTTTATAGCCTTGCATGGGCCTAGAAAGCTGAAGCAGTGGTATGAGCTCAGATTTTGTTTATGAGCCGTGACAGCAGTTAGGATAGTGGCAATTTGAGTCAAACATTTACATCCTCAAGGGTTTAGGATGGAAGTGAAATCTCTCTTTAAAAAACAAGAAATATATATGCGTGCGTGTGTGTGTGTGTGTGTGTGTGTTGTGGAGGCCACAGCCATTGGCCCCCTGAAGGTTCACTAAAATATCACTGATACGAGCTTGATTCATAGGAGAAAAGGCATACAAATTCATTTAACATGTACACATGGGAGCCTTCATCATGGAGACCCAACCTCCCAATAATTAACAGAAGGTTATATATCATCTTGAAATTACAGAAAGAGGCTGGGCGGTGGCTCATGCCTGTAATCCCAGCACTTTGGGTAGCCGAGGCGGGCAGATCACGAGGTCAAGAGATCGAGACCATCCTGGCCAACATGGTGAAACCCTGGCTCTACTAAAAATACAAAAATTAGCTGGGCATGGTGGTGCGTGCCTGTAGTACAGCTAGTAGGGAGGCTGAGGCAGGAGAATCGCTTGAACCCGGGAGATGGAGGTTGCGGTGAGCCGAGATCGCACCATTGCACTCTAGCCTTGGTAACAAGAGCAAAGCTCCGTCTCAAAAAAAACTGAAAAATAAAAAGTAAGTGGCAGATCTGGGCTTTGAATTCTATTCTGACTGACTCAATGTTTGCTACTATTTGAAGTATTGGGCCTTGTTTAATTTACTACTGTACTCACTAAGGCTAACGCATTGCCTTACACATAATAGGCATGTTGTGCTTTGAATAAATATTAATAAATGAAATGTTGACTACAAAGTGTTTTCCACTTAAGCACAATTATTATTAAGCATAAAAGTTAACTATCATTAAATGTACGTTCACTTTTGTTTTTTGAAACAGAGTTTCACTCTTTTTGCCCAGGCTGGAGTGCAGTGGTGTGATCTCTGCTCACTGCAACCTCCACCTCCTGGGTTCAAATGACTCTCCTGTCTCAGCCTCCCAAGTAGCTGGGATTACAGGTGTGCACCACCATACCCAGCTAATTTTTGTATTTTTAGTAGAGACGGGGTTTCACCATGTTAGTCAGGCTGGTCTCGAACTCCTGACCTCAGCTGATCCTTCCTCCTCGGCCTCCCAAAGTGCTGTGATTACAGGTGTGAGCCACAGTGCCCAGCCTGGTAGGTTCACTTTGCTGTAAATTTTACTCTATTAAAACAACAATATTTTACAGCACACAGATGTGTGTATACCTCAAGTTTTCTTACTCATGTGGCTGGGCTACTGAATGTAGTCCAGGAGGTAGGGAATCAACCAAAAAGAGACATCTGTCTTCTTTTTGAGTTCTGTAGTTGAAGAAAAAAATTATTTCTGAAGGTTTAGGATTTAATAGTCTTGAGTGGGATCCAGTGAAGAAACTATAAAGTATTTTTCTGATGCAGTGTAAAATAGAGAATGAATGCCTGAAAAACCCCAGGGCTCAGAATAGGTCTGACTTTTACCAAAGCATGCCATTTCAGGAAACCACCCTGCTCCTCATTTCCCAATCTTCCAACCTATTATGGATCTGATGTCTGCAATTCTACCATCAGAAAAGTATTCCTTGAGTTGGAAGACTTAAACTGCAAGCACCCCAGGGATGGGTAACGCAGTTAACACTGTAGTCTGAGTTTCTTCGTGAGTCTCTTATGTAGATCCACCAATGGGACAGTGAGAAAAGAGCAGGTGGTGGGCGGGGCCGCGGGGAGGGGAGGAGAAGAGAACTTAAAGGAAGGCGGCGGGTATTAGGGCTATGAGTGCTTTTAAGGAAGGTCTCCATAGAAGGTTCCCCCAGCAAAGTAGGGAGGGGCACTCCCCGAGAGGAGTCGAGGTGCTGGGGCCTGCTGCCTCGCCGACGCTGGGAGGAGCCCCGCGTCCCGCCGCGCTTGCCAAGGGTTGGCTGCGCTTGCGGCGGGAGTAGAGGCGCCTTGCGCACCAGGAAGTGACTGTTTCCCCGCCGCAGCAAACCAGGCCATCCGGTGGCCTTTTAGTTTGCCGCCGCGGGTTTGTAAGAGGATTTATTGGTTACGAAGTAAGGTAAGGTGGATAAATAGCCCGGAAAACCTGATTTAACCCTTGTGTTACAGAAAACTCCCTACTATGCCAAACTGTCCGCGGGGCGGGGAATGGAGGAGGCAGACGGGGCTGGGGACGGGACCCGACGGTGACTGCGCAAGGTCGTGTCCAGCCTAGCGTGGGCCTGTGCCCTAACTCCTCCCACTCCCTTACTTTACGTCCTTCCGGGGCCCTGCAGTCCGGCCAAATTTAGTGGTATCCTTTCCTAGCGTCTCCTCTTTGTTAACCCTTCCTACAGACACAGTGGGCAGAACTTGCCTAAAGAAGAAGGGAATGGAAGGGCTAGTGGAGTCTTGTTGGGGAGACAAGGACCTAACTGCCTGTGGGCTGCAGTCGGGATACAGCAGAGAACCCATTTGCTTATTTGGTTTAGCAAGGAATAGTGTTTGGGGCCGGTCCAACTGAAGGAAGGGTGAGCAGAGTGCAAGCAGGACCCTTGTCGGTGGGTGAACATTTTGCTCCAGAAGGGTTCCTTGGCCCTGCGCAGGTCAGACCTACCACATAGTCTCTTTGATTTGAACCTCTCGGAGCACAGGAGAGTTAGCCTGCCTTCCTATCTGGGCTACTCTGGACTCCATGGCTCTTCCTGATCAATTCCTGAGGCAGGTATAGAACAGTCGAGCACAACGGCTCACACACCTTTTTTTTCTTTTGCTAAGGAAAAAACGCCCAAGCATTTATTTATTGTTTTTATTTTTTATTTTTTTGAGACGGAGTCTAGCTCTGTCGCCCAGGCTGGAGTGCAGTGGCGCGATCTCAGCTCCCTGCAACCTCTGCCTCCCAGGTTCAAGTGATTCTCCTGCCTCAGCCTCCGGAGTAGCTGGGATTACGGCGCCCGCCACCACGCCCAGCTAATTTTTGTATTTTTAGTAGAGACTGGGTTTCACTGTGTTGGTCAGGCTGGTCTCGAGCTCCTGACCTCGTGATCCACCGCCTCGGCCTCCCAAAGTGCTGGGATTATAAGCGTGAGCCACGACACCTGGCTTCCAAGCGTTTATTTATTGTATTTTTTACTTTTTTGAGATGGAGTTTCACTCTTGTTGCCCAGGCTGGAGTGCAATGTTGGGATCTCGCCTCACTGCAACCTCTGCCTCCCAGGTTCAAGCAATTCTCCTGCCTCAGCCTCCCGAGTAGCTGGGATTACAGGCGTGTGCCACCGCACCTGGCTAATTTTGTATTTTTAGTAGAGACAGGGTTTCTCCGTGTTGGTCAGTCTGGTCTCGAACTCCTGAGCTCAGGTGATCCGTCCTCCTCGGCCTCCCAAAGTGCTGGGATTACAGGCGTGAGCCACTGCACCCGGCCCCAAGAATTTATTTAAAACAGGACAAGATATAAAAAGGAAATAGTCTCTTCTGTGAACAAATGCCTCCCCTGACATTAAGAAACAAAGAAACAGAACTCACTTTGACTGGTATGAGTGTGCTGCCTTGAAAAAGAAATTTCACCACAGAAGTTACTAAATATGACAGGCTTTTACCTAGAATGATGGCTGCTTGGCACCTTGAAATAATAAGGTCCTGTTTTAGACCATACTTGATAATTTGGAAGAGACCTAGATGGACAAGGACCCTCCTGCTGGGGTATAGGGCAAATGAACTACAGTCATGGCGGAGTCACCAGTCAGAGGACCCACACACTCACAAAAAAGTCTAAATGTCGTTGGGGTGGGAATAGCTGTCTTCAAATTCCTCAGCTCCCTTGTCCCTCCTCTGCAAATCCTCAATTGGGCCTGCAGTTTCCTTCCTCCTGACTTTCCCGCTGACTGGAGGGACAGGACCCCTCTCCTAGATCAGCTCTACTCCCTTCCCCTGTAGTCTGGGCTTCAAGGCCTCTGGTCTCCTTAGACCCACCAAGTCATTCTTTGTGTCTCTTGCCTCTTCATTCATTTCCTTTCTCTGGCTTTTGCCATTCTCCATATCAAACAGGTACATTCTCTCATAGCCCACACACTTTTTTTTTTTTTTTTTTTGAGAAGGAGTCTCTGTTGCTCAGGCTGGAGTGCAGTGGCATGATCTCGGTTCACTTTAACCTCTGCCTCCCAGGTTCAAGCAATTCTCCTGCCTCAGCCATCTGAGTAGCTCGGATTACAGGCATGTGCCACCACACCTGGCTAATTTTGTATATTTTTGGTGGAGACGGGGTTTCACCATGTTGGCCAGGCTGGTCTCGAACTCTTAATCTCAAGTGATCTGCCCGCCTCGGCCCCCCAAAGTGCTGGTATTACAGGCGTGAGCCACCCTGGCTTTTTTTTTTTAGACAAGGTCTCCCTCCCAGGCTGGAGTGCAGTGGCACAGTCATAGCTCACTGCAGCCTTAAACTGCTGGACTTAAGTGATCCTTCTGCCTCAGCCTCCTAAGTAGCTAGGACCACAGGTGTGTGCCACCACACGTGGCTAATTTTTAAAATTTTTTGTAGAGACCAGATCTCGCTGTGTTGCCCAGACTGATCTCAAACTCCTAGCCTTAAGCAATCCTCCTGCCTTGGTCTCCCAAAGTACTGGGAGTTATGGTTGTAAGCCACTGCACCCGGCTGCCACACACTTTTGATTGCATTAACAGGTAGTCCAACATAGGCCATAACCTCACTACACTCCAGCAGGCACTCATGTAGAGGGTCAGAAAACTTACGTGTGTATGTGTGTATGTTGTTTTTGAAATTTCCCACATAACTGTACTCATCCTTACAGCACTTGCATGCATTATTACATCTTGTCAGTTTTGCAGGTTGGAGATGTTGAGGCATGAAGAAACCAAGTGATATGCTTTGAATCAGAGCCTAAGGAAGGGCAGTGACACATATTGAGCACTGGCTGTCTTAAGCACAGTCCTGAACATGTCATATATATGAACGCTTTTAATTCTCACCAAAACCGTAAAGATAGGTGTTCTTAGTCCTATTTGTATAGATAGTGACACTGAGATTCATAGTGTGTAAGTAGTAATATCTTGCCTAAAACCGCGTAGCCAGTGAGAAGTAGAGCTGGGATTAGAACGTGGCTCCAGCTGAATGCGGTGGCCCATGCCTGTAATGCCAGCACTTTGGGAGGCCGAGGCAGATGGATCACTTGAGGTCAGGAGTTTGAGACCAGGGTGGCCAACATGATGAAAACCCGTCTCTACTAAAAATACAAAAATTAGCTGGGTGCAGTGGGGGGTGCCTCTAATCCCAGCTACTTGGGAGGCTGAGGCAGGAGGATGGCTTGACACAGGAAGTGGAGGTTGCAGTGAGCCAAGAATGTGCCACTGCACTCCAGCCTGGGCGACAAAGTAAGACTCTTCCTTTTTTTTTTTTTTTTTTTGAAACAACATGGCTCCAAAGCCCGTGTTCTTAACTGTACTGTCTTGTTGCCTCTTGATGTGGGGGTGTTGAGTGGAGGGTGCTATCATTAACACCTGAACTCTGGGCCAGCTTAAATATATTCTGTAAAAAGTTTGAAATCCCCCCAAATGTCATATGCTATGACAGTCACTTTCTTTAGTACTTTGTAATCATACAAAATGGTGTATGGGCTAAATATTGCAGCACCTATGTCGTCATCCTCTAGGTTACTTATTGATCATGGAATGTTAATTTAGCAATAATTTGTGTGTGTGTGTGTGTGTGTGTATGTATAAATATAAAATTCTGAATTAGGCTATGACTTAACATTGGGATGAAATCCAAGGTAGAGCTTAAGGGCAAAATACACATTTCACAGCAGGTTAATAGGATGTCAGGCTAAGTCCATTCAAGTGTCCTAAGTACTTAAAATAGGTGCTTATGGCTAGGCATGGTGGCTCATGCCTATAATTCCAGCACTTTGGGAGGCCGAGACAGGAGGATTGGTTGAGTCCAGGAGTTTGAGACCAGCCTGGAAAACATAGTGAGACCCCATCTCATTTTTTTTTTTAAGATGGAGTCTCGCTCTGCTGCCCAGTTTTGCTTTGTTGCAGTCTTGGCCCATTGCAATCTCTGCCTCCCAGGTTCAAGCAATTCTCTTGCCTCAGCCTCCTGAGTAGCTGGGATTACAGGTGCCTGCCACCACACCTGGCTAATTTTAGTATTTTTAGTAGAGATGGGGTTTCGCCATGTTGGCTAGGCTGGTCTCGAACTCCTGACCTCAGGTGATCTGCCTACCTCGGCCTCTCAAATTGCTGGGATTACAGGTGTGAGACACCATGCCCGGCCCACCCCATCTCATTTTTAAAACAAACAAAAACCAGGTGCTTTCACAGCAATGTAGACATATCGTAGAGTCCTGTGTTTGCAAAGGGAAGCCCTCTACTTGTGTTCTCAGTGTCACCCATGTTAACTCTTCCAGCTTTTGTCTCATAGTTACTCCCATTGTTCCTTCTCCCACTCCCCTCTTTCAGTGTTGCCACCTCTACTCAGTTAAATACTGTCTTTAAACACATCATGACAGTTACTATTAATGCTTACTGAAGAGATTTTGCCAGGTGTTGGACTCTGCTCAGAGGTTCACAAACATACCTGTCTGATCTTCTGCTAAGTACTTTTTTTTTTTTTTTTTTTTTTTCCGAGACAGGGTCTTGCTTTGTCACCCAGGCTGGAGCATGATCATGGCTGCCTGGGCGCAAGTGGTCCTACCACCTCAGCCTCCCGAGTAGCTTGGACTACAGGCGCATGCCACCATGCCTGGCTAATATTTTAATTTTTGTAGAGAATGGGGTCTCCCTGTGTTGTCCAGGCTGGTCTCAAACTCCTGGGCTCAAGTAGTCCTCCTGTCTTGGCCTCCCAAAGTGCTGGGATTATAGGCGTGAGCCACACTGTACCTGGCCTAAGTACTTTTTTTTTTTTTTTTTTTTTTGAGATGGAGTTTCACTCTTGTTGCCCAGGCTGGAGTGCAGTGGCTTGATCTCGGCTCACCGCAACCTCTGCCTCCCAGGTTCAAGCGATTCTCCTGCCTCAGCCTCCTGAGTAGCTGGGATTACAGGCAGGCACTACCACATCTGGCTAATTTTGTATTTTTAGTAGAGACAGGGTTTCTCTATGTTGGTCAGGCTGGTCTCGAACTCCTGACCTCAGGTGATCCACCTGCTTTGGCCTCCCAAAGTGCTGGGATTATAGGTGTGAGCCACTGTGCCCAGTGGCCTAGGTACTTTTTATTAATTATCTTCTTGTAACTCCTACAACCACTATATAAGGTAGATACCATTGTCTCCATTTTACAAGTGAAAAAAAGGAATGTCAGAGAGAATGATTAACTTGGCAACGGCCACCTAGGTAGTGAGTGGTGGGGCCAGTGGACCACCCAGGACAGGTCTGGCTATCTGACTCTAGGATCTGCACTCCTAAAATCTCAAAGCCTTCATTTGTCCCCACTGCCTGCCACTTCCCATTGCCTTCTTTCCCTTCTTTCTTTTGTCCCAGACATAATGGATGTGATACTGCCTTCCTCAGAGGTATCTGCCTTGGCCTCCAGGCTCTCTTGACTCTCCTTTTGAGACACCAGCATCTCTTCTTGCTCTCCAAATATTACCTTTCTCCCAGATACAGTCATTGGCCTTTTGCTCTTGCCTTTACTCAAAGTATTTTTTAAAAAAATTTTTATTTTGCTTTATTTATTTATTTATTTATTTAATTTTTTTGAGATAGGGTCTCTCTATCTCGCCTAGGCTAGAGTGCAGTGGTATGATCTCAGCTCACTGCAACCTCCACCTCCCGGGTTGAAGCGATTCTTGTGCCTCAGCCTCCCGAGTAGCTGGGACTACAGGTACACGCCACCATGCCCAGCTAATTTTTGTATTTTTGGTAGAGATGGGGGTTTCACCATATTGGCCAGGCTGGTCTCGAACTCCTGACCTCGTGATCCACCTGCCTTGGCCTCCCAAAGTGTTGGGATTACAGGCATGAGCCACTGTACCCAGTCCTAATTTTTGTATTTTTAGTGGAGACGGAGTTTCACCATGTTGGCTAGGCTGGTCTGGAACTCCTGACCTTGTGATCTGCCCACCCTGGCCTCCCAAAGTGTTGGGATTGTAGGCACGAGCCACCGTATTTGGCCTCAAAGCCCTTTTTGATCTTACAGCTTGTGTTATAGACACTCAGTGAAATCTGTAGCCCTGCCATCTCTCTCGATCTCTCTACTTGTCCTACTGCTTCTCTACTTGCTTGTTAGACATTTCCATTTGGATATTTCCCTACCATTCTAAACACAATATGTCTCAAACGTGAACTTCCTTTTTGTTTTTGTTTTTGTTTTTGAGACGGAGTCTCGCTCTGTCACCCAGGCTGGAGTGCAGTGGCACGATCTTGGCTCACTGCAACCTCTGCCTCCTAGGTTCAAGCGACTCTCCTGCCTCAGCCTCCTGAGTAGCTGGGACAATAGGTGCCTGCCGCCATGCCCGGCTAATTATTGTATTTTTAGTAGAGACGGGGTTTCACCATATTGGCCAGGCTGGTCTCGAACTCCTAACCTTGTGATCCGCCCGTCTCGGCCTCCCAAAGTGTTGAGATTACAGGAGTGAGCTACTGCACCTGGCCGAACTTGCTTTTTATTAGCTTCCTTGTTTCATCTTTAATTCTCTACACAAGGCCTGCATCATCTCACTGTTACCTTCACAATAAAGTCCATGTTTTTATTCAGGCATGAACATTCTTTCAAATCTCACTTTGACTTAACTTTTCAGCCTGTTGCCTCTATTCCTTAAAATGAACTACTATTTTAGTCAGGCTGGTCTCCCTGCTGTCCTTCAAACATGTAATTCATCTCTCTGCCATCCTTTAAGACTCAGTTTCTGGCTGGATGTGGCAGCTCACACCTGCAATCCCAGCACTTTGGGAGGCCTAGGTGGGAGGATCACTTAAGCCCAGGAATTTGAGGCCAGTCTGGGCAACATAGCAAGACCTTGTCTCTACTATGTTTGTTTGTTTGTTATTTATTTGAGACGGAGTTTCACTCTGACGCCCAGGCTGGAGTGCAGTGGCATGATTTTGGCTCACTGCAACCTCTGCCTCCCGGGTTCAAGTGATTCTCCTGCCTCAGCCTCCTTAGTACCTGGGACTACAGGCGTGCGCAACCATTGCCGGCTAATTTTTGTATTTTTAGTAGAGGCGGGGTTTTACCATGTGGGCCAGGATGGTCTCGAACTCCTGAACTAGTGATCTGCCCGCCCTGGCCTCCCAAAGTGTTGGGATTACAGGAGTGAGCCACTGTGCCCAGCCTTATTTATTTATTTTTTTGAGACAGAGTTTCTGCTTTTGTTGCCCAGGCTGGAGTGCAATGGTGCAATCTCGGCTCACTGCATCCTCTGCCCCCCAGGTTCAGGCAGTTCTTCTGCCTCAGCCTCCCAAGTAGCTGGGATCGCAGGCATGCACGACCACACCCAGCTAAGTTTGTATTTTTAGTGGAGACAGGGTTTTGCCATGTTGGCCAGGCTGGTCTCGAACTTCTGACCTCAGGTGATCCACCTGCCTCGGCCTCCCTAACTGCTGGGATTACAGGCATGAGCCACTGCTCCTGGCTGTCTCTACTATAAATTAAAAGAATGGTGTGATAGTGCACACCTGTAGTCTCAGCTACTCATGTGGCTCAGGTGGAAGGATTGCTTGCGCCTAAAAAGTCAAGGCTGCAGTGAGCCATGATCATGCCACTGCACCCCAGCCTGGGCGACAGAATGAGACTGCCTTAACAAAAAAAAAAAAAAAAAAAAAAAGACTCAGCACCATGCCTGCCTGCTCTGGGAAGCCTTTTCTGAGCACTCATCAGGAAACAAGCATACTGTGTTATTTCCTAATGTCTTTTCCTGTGTCAGCATTTAATCTCCTTAATTAGATTGTAACCTTTGTAACCCCTCTGGTGTCTAGTGTGGCATGATGTCTTGCACATAGTAAGCACTTACTAAATATTAGCTGCTTGATTGGCTGTTGGTTAGGAAGTTGGAATAGGGAAAGAGATTTGTCATAGAAATATATCCAGAGATTTGAACTCTTTCCTGGAGAACAGAGACTATGTTTTCCCCCATCTCTTTATTTTGGGAACCAAAACATACCTTGCATGCAGTAATTCAGTTCTGCTCAACAGGCTTGCTTTTACTGTCTGCTGTGTGCCAGCATTCTGCTAGGCGCTTGAGTTCCATAAAGGTTTATAAATGGATGAATGGGTTTGGTAGTTGTGCTTCCATTTCCCAACCTCTGTATATGTACCTTTCATGCAGGTGGATTTCAGTGTGTTCTTTGGATGGCAGGCCTTAAGAGTCCCAATGCACAGCCTCAGATACTTCATCTCCATGGTGGGTCTCTTCTCCAAATCAGGACTGCTTCCCTGGTATGCCAGAAATCCACCAGGATGGTCACAGCTCTTTCTGGGCACAGTATGTAAGGGAGATTTCACCCATGTGATAGCCACAAAGTGTCAGAAAGGACAAAAAAGTCAGAAGAAACCAAGTCATCTTGGACCACTAGATGGTTCCTGGCAGGAAAGGTAAAGGCCAGGCTGATGTCCTCTCTCCTTAGCAAGTCTCAATCTGTGCATCTACTGAAATTCTGTATTCCTAATGTAACTAATGTAGCATTACAAGGATTTGTGGGGCCACCTGAGGTAGGATACCCAGGGCAAATTTGAGGACGTCTGAAGAATATTGGTGGAAATGCTTTGGGGTTGCAGAAACCGTTCCCTTTGTCTTTGAGTGTGTTTTTATCAGAAAGAAGATACTAATCTGGGACCTTGTCTTTAGTAAGTCCAGGACAGGTTTGCTAAAAACCAGGAACCCAGAATGATATTAGATGGATTAGAGATGAGTAGTCCCATTGCAGCCATATAAGCACAAATATACCTCATTTATGCAACAAATGTGTTTTCTAAATCAAATTATATTTTAAAAGCATTAGGAAGATAAGCTATTTAAAGAAACCCAACAGTGAAGCCTTTTGTAATATGATTAATTACCTCCTGATAAATCTGGATTTTTCTTTTATTAGGTTTGCTCCATCTGTTCTGCTTTGTTAAGTAGACAACATCAAAATGGGCTGTTCTCCCAGACTCCATCTCCCTAGAGGGCATGAGAGTTAGGTCTTCTGAAAGTACTTATGAATAGTAGGTGCTCAGTACATATTTATATAATTAGAGAATTGCCTGAATTATTTTATTCCAGGCTGGCTGATGTTGTTACACCACTCTGGAGGTTGAGCTATGAAGAACAGCTCAAGGTAGGTGACCAGCCTAAGTCTTTACCCCTCCTTTCCAGGAGAATGGTGCTAGACTCGTAGGAGGCTTGACTGGGCAGTTATTTATTTATTTATTTTTAATTTTAAGTTTTTTTGAGATGGAGGCTTGTGCTGTCGCCCAGGCTGGAGTTCAGTGGTGCAATCTCGGCTCACTACAACCTCCACCCCCCCGGGTTCAAGCAATTCTCCTGCCTTGGCCTTCTGAGTAGCTGAGATTACAAGCATGCGCCACCATGCCCAGCTAATTTCTGTATTTTTAGTAGAGATGGGGTTTCACCATGTTGGCCAGGCTGGTCTTGAATTCCTGACCTCAGGTGATCTGCCTGCCTCAGCCTCCCAAAGTGCTGGGATTACAGGCGTGAGCCACCGCGCCAGGCCTTGACTGGGCAGTTCTGTGCAGAAGCCCAAGCAGCTCCTTAAACTCATTATGCTATTGACTCCAAAATTGGAACTTTAGGCCAATTATATCTTCCTCACTCTAGACCCATAGATCCAAATGTGTGTTTCCTCTCTTGCGTTTTTGTTATACTTATAGCTCTGTGTATGTGAGTAGTAGTGCTCTTGCTGTTTCACATGTAGCTGTGCTTTCCAACATGGTAGCCGGTAGCCATATGTGGCAATTTAAATTTGAGTACAGTCAGTTCTACTGCTTAATTCTAAATAAGCTCTACTGCTTATTTAGAAAAGAGAAATTTATTCTAACTAATTGACATATTAGGGAAAATTTGAGTATAATGCAAATTTCATGTTTACTTAGAAGTAATTTTGTCCATAAGAAACGCTGGATGGAAGGAGACCGTACTCAGCTGAACCGAGCTATTTAAGAACATATAAAATGAATGCATGCACATACCTCAAACATCTACCGGCTCCCTCAGTTCCCCCAGTGTGTTTGTTATAAGCCATACCCATCCACATCTGGTGTTAGAACTTTCCATCTGACTCACATAGCCCTCTTTTTATGACTTCATGATAACTCCAAATTGCAATTCTTTTTTTTTTTTTTTTTGAGGTAGAGTCTGGCTCTGTTGCCCAGGCTGGAGTACAGTGGCGTGATCTCAGCTCACTGCAACCTCTGCCTCCCGGGTTCAAGTGATTCTCCTGCCTCAGCCTCCCCAGTAGCTGGGACTACAGGCACATGCCACCATGCCAGGCTAATTTTTATATTTTTAGTAGAGACAAGGTTTCACCATGTTGGTCAGGATGGTCTTGAACTCCCGACCTCAGGTGATCTGTCTGCCTCGGCCTCCCCAAGTGCTGGGATTACAGTCGTGAGTCACTGCGCCTGGCCCAAGCTGCAGTTCTTCTGATACCCACTTCCATAAGCAAACTTGGCCATTGTCAGGGTAAAGTGTTATCCTTATTGTAGTATTCATGTTTCTTTCTTTTCTTTTTTTTTTTTTTTTTTTTTGAGACAGTGTCTCACTCTGTTGCCTGGCTGGAATGCAGAAGTGTGATTACAGCTCACTGCAACCTCTGCCTCCAGGGCTCAAGGGATCCTCTCACCTCAGCCTCCCTAGTAGCTGGGACTATAGGCGTGTACCACCATGCCTGGTTAATTTTTTGTATTTTTTGTAGAGACAAGGTTTTGCCATGTTGCACAGGCTGGTCTCGAACTCCTGGATGCAAGCGATCCACCTGCTTCAGACTCCCAAAATGTTGGGATTATAAGCATGAGCCACCGTGCCTAGGTTACTATTCATATTTCTTAACTACTTGCCATGTACAAAACAGTGTTGCTGTTTTTATTAGGTTCTTAATCTTTTCTGTGGGTGTTACTGATGAAGTTTTGGAATGTTGTATGCCTAATCCTGTTTTTCCCATGAGCCTTGAGATCTTTTTGTGAGTGATTTTGCATAGTGTGGTATAGGAACACTTATGTCATGTTATAGCAGTGCTGACTCTTAAGTTAATTAAAATTAAGATAAAAAATTTAGGTCCAGGTGCGGTGGCTCACGCCTGTAATCCCAGCACTTTGGAAGGCTGAGGCGGGCAGATCAACAGGTCAGGAGATCTGAGACCATCCTGGCTAACACGGTGAAACCCATCTCTACTAAAAATACAAGAAAAATTAGCCAGGCGTGGTGGCACGCTCCTGTAATCCCAGCTACGCAGGGAGCTGAGGCAGGAGAATCACTTGAACCCGGGAGGCAGAGGTTGCAGGTGAGCGGAGATCACACCACTGCACTCCAGCCTGGGCGACAGAGTGAGACTCCATCTCACAAAAAAAAAAAAAGAAAAGAAAAAAAAATTTAGGCTGGGCATGGTGGCTCACCCCTGTAATCCTAGCACTTTGGGAGGCTGAGGCAGGCAGATCACTTAAGCCCAGGAGTTTGAGACCAGCCTGGGTAACATAACGAAACCCCATCTCTACTAAAAATACAAAAAATTAGTCAGGTATGGTGGCGTGTGCCTGTAGTCTCAGCTACTTGGGAGACTGAAGTGGGAGGATCACCTGAGCTTGGGAAATCAAGGCTGCAGTGAGCCAAGATTTCATTACTGAACTCCAGATTGGGTGATGGGAGTGAGACCCTCTCTCTAAAAAAAAAAAAAATTAAAAAAAAATTTAGTTCTTCATTCCTACTGACCACATTTCAAGTGTTCAGTAACCACATATGGCTATAGTGGCTACTGTATATGTAGAACACAGTGCAAACAGAACATTTCCATTGTGGAAAGCTCTACTGGACAGAACTGACATATACCTTGAGTGTTCAGTCTGAAAGGGCAGATAAAATGATGGGCTTACACAAGAGCTCATTCTTGACCTTTCCTCATTACCTTTTTAGGTCTGTTTTTGTTCCTTCATTCTGGATTCCTCATCTGTTGAGACCATGAGTCAAGAATTTGTGGAACACTCTTCTTTTGTACTGTTTGTTTTCCATTCTTTGCAGTGAAGTCACAAAAGTATTTCATTTCTTTCTTTCTTTTTTTTTTTTTTTGAGACAGAGTTTCGCTCTTGTTGGCCAGGCTGGAGCAGTGCAATGGTGCGATCTCGGCTCACCACAACCTCCACCTCCCAGGTTCAAGTGAATCTCCTGCCTCAGCCTCCCGAGTAGCTGGGATTACAGGCATGCGCCACCATGCCGCTCTAATTTTTATATTTTTAGTAGAGACGGGGTTTCTCTGTGTTGGTCAGGCTGGTCTTGAACTCCTAACCTCAGGTGATCCGCCCGCCTCAGCCTCCCAAAGTGCTGGGATTACAGGCGTGAGCCACCACGCCCAGCCAGTATTTCGTTTCATTGCTTGTATTCTTTTGCAGGTGAAATTTGAAGCTCAGAAGAAAATTTTACAAAGACTAGAGTCTTACATCCAAATGCTCAATGGAGTCAATGTGACAACGGCTACACCCAAATCTGAGAGCCTCCCTTGTCTTCTCCATCCTATTATACCCTCTGTAAGCCCCCACCTCCCTATTCCTTATCTATTAAATCCCCTTAATGCTAATAACATCAGCTAATATTTACTGGATACTTGCTGGGGACCAGGCCCTATGCTAAATGATTATCATGTATCACTGTCACATTTTACTGTTTATAATAACCTGGAAGGATAGATACTACCATTTTATAGATGAAGACCTTGAGGCCCAGAGAGATTGAGTAATTTGCCCAGGACACACATCTAGAAAGGGCCAGAGCTGAGATTCACGCTCAGGTCTATCTGATAGAGAGCCCATTGTATCAACCACTCCACTATTACCTCCCTAGAAAGGTTCCAAACTTTGGAAACCTTTCTCCCTGCCACCCCCACGCAATTTGCCCATGTAACATTGGAAACCTTTCTAATGTGCCCTCAGAGGAGTGGAGTTTCATTTATGGCAGGGGTTAGCAGACTACAGCTCTTAGGCCAATGTTGTCTTGCTGCCTGATTTTGTAAATAAAGTTTTATTGGAACACAGCCAAGCTCACTTGTTTATGTATTGTCTATGGCTGCTTTTGCACTGCGATGGCAGAGTTGAGTAGTTGCAACAGGGACCACATGGCCTGCAAAGCCTACATTATTTACTCTTTGGCTCTTGACATAAGTAGTTTGTTGACTCCCGCTTTTTGGCAAGATTGGAACTCCCCTTCTTGACTGTCTTGATCTTCTTAACCACAGACTTTCACATATACCGTACCTTCCAAGCAAACTTTATTTGTCCTCATCCAGAGAACATTCCTGCTTTCCCTTTATTGTTATCCTCCTTGGTTTCATTTGACCTCTTGTCACCCTCCTCTCCAGCCTGTCATCAATGGTTACCGAAATAAGTCCACCTTCTCTGTGAACCGAGGTCCAGATGGCAATCCAAAGACTGTGGGGTACTACCTGGGAACTTGGAGAGGTCAGTTGAAGGTTGTGCAAACCAAAGACTGAAGAGGAATGAAAGGGCGCAGAGAAGTGTCAGTAGAAGTTGAAGATATGGTGGCTTTAAAGAAGAAGATTAAATTGGAAGTCTTTGATGCAGAACGTGATCACGAGGTTGATTGTGGATACTTCTAATGGGTAGTCATTGTAACACAGTGATAGAAAACGCAACCCTCGCCCTTTCTTCCTCTAAAAGCCATATGCCTGATACCTAGTAAACACTTAGTAAATGCTGGCATTGTTGCTGCTGCTGTCTCATCATCATTGTTGTCGTCATCATTTTATGCTGCTTTCTGCAGTGGGAGCAATCTCTTTGTTAGAGTTGTCTTCCTATTTCACATCCCCATATCTCTGAAAATTATTTCTGTGGTAAATCTACCTTAAAAGAATTGGTAGGGGAGCTGTGTATCAGTGAGGGGAATCACAGTGGCATATTTCTGAGACTTAATTTCAGTTATCCATTCCCAGATTCCATTCCTGAGCTTTCTTTTTTTTTTCTTTTCTTTTTTTTTGAGATGGAGTCTCACACTGTCACCCAGGCTGGAGGGCAGTGGCGTGATCTCGGCTCACTGCAACCTCCGCCTCCCAGGTTCAAGTGATTCTCCTGTCTCAGCCTCCGAGTAGCTGGGATTACAGGCATGCACCACCACACCCAGCTAATTTTTGTATTTTTAGTAGAGACGGTTTAGTTTTGCTATGTTGGCCAGGCTGGTCTCGAACTCCTGACCTCAGGTGATCCACCTGCCTCAACCTCCCCAAGTGCTGGGATTACAGGCATGAGCCACTGTGCTTGGCCCATTCCTGAGCTTTCTGTTTGCCCATTTTCAATAAATCCACTTGAAATACCATCATTTGATGTTAGTCACACTGTTTAATATCGGTATGTCTTAAACTACTGTTCGTTAGGGCATGGACTTGGCTTTTTTCCATCCTGTGTGCTGAATTAAATGACTATGTGATGTCAGTGTTCTATTATTCAGTAATAGAAAAATGAAACCCATTATATTTTATTTCCCTCTTAAAATCTGAACAGAAAACAGACGTTGTCATATAGCGCATATGTGGCATGAGAGAAAATATTGAGGAGTAGCTTCATAAAGAATTAGCTGCTTAATGGCTAGACCAGGAAATAATTAGGTTTTCTCTTCAAAGTGGCAATGAGGTTGTATTTGCTTTTTCATATCTACATATGCCACTTTGACGATGGAAATTTGAGTTACCAGGCATTTTCTTTTAAATAATCTTTAAGAATAAAACCATGTAAATTCTTTTTCTTTCCATAGATGGGAACATTGTCTGCGTGCAGTCTAATCATCTGAAAAACATCCCTGAGAAACACAGTCAAGTGGCACAGGTAAAATGGAACAAGAGCTGGTTGAGGATGACCTGGGGCATTGTGGTCTGCAACAGCAACATCATGACATTTTGATAATAGAGCCAATTCTAGTGCTAGAGGGAAGGAGGGGCTCTGTACTGAAAGCATACCTTGTAACTGTGGAGAGAACATTGCGAGGTTTTCATTTCAGGGAGAGTGGAGAGGGGAAGAGAGAACTGTGTCCATTATTGTAAATGTCAGGCATCCAAGGACATTTTCATAGTAGGGATGTATTAGGAAGAAGTGCTAATGAGGGCACTATAGCAAGTGTCAGGTGTCTGAAGTATTTGGAAGGCTAGTGTTTTCAGCAGAACAGAATTGAGGAATATGAGGTGAAGTGGTGATAAGATAGTACATCATGAGCTCGGCCTCTGAGACATTTCTTTACTTCTTTCTTTCTTTCGTTTTTTCGTTCTTTCATTCGTTCTTTTGTTCGTTCTTTTGTTTGTTCTTTCTTTCGTTCTTAGATGAGGTCTTGCCATGTTGTGCAGGCTGGTCTCGAACTCCTGGCCTCAAGCAATTCTGCCACCTTCTGTATCCCAGAGTGTACTGGGATTATAGGCGTGAGCTACCGTGCGTGACCTCTGAGACACCTTTTTTTTTTTTTGGGCCGTTCCATTCTGTCGCCCAGGCTGGAGTGCAGAGGCACGATCTTGGCTCACTGCAACCTCCACCTCCCGGGTTCAAGCAATTCTCATGCCTCAGCCTCCCAAGTAGCTGGGACTACAGGCCCATGCCACCACACCCAGCTAATTTTTGTATTTTTAGTAGAGATGGGTTTTCACTATGTTGGCCAGTCTGGTCTTGAACTCCTGACCTCAAGTGATCCACCCGCCTTGGCCTCCCAAAGTGCTGGGATTACAGGTGTGAGCCACCACGCCTGGCTTCTTTCTAGTTCTTTATGTCAAATTACTGTGTCCCTTGAAATAATTCCACTCTTTGTAGTTAAGCCACTAACTGGATACTTGATACACAGGTTCTGTTTTTTCCATTTTGCTTTCAAATTTTACAGATTTTTCTACATTTAAATTTTGTTTTATACTTTAAAAAAATATTTACATGGTTCCAAACTCAAGTCTACAAAATAAAGGTATATTCAGAGAGAGGTCTAGCTTTTACCTCTGACCCCTCTACTCAGTTCCCTCCCTCCCATGGGTAACAATTTTTTTTTTTTTTTTTTGCTGATTTCAGAAAATGTAGGCGGGGCATGGTGGCTCATGCCTGTAATCCCAGCGCTTTGGGAGGTTAAGGCAGGTGAATCACTTGAGATCAGGAGTTCGAGACCAGCCTGGCCAACATGGCTAAACCCCATCTCTACTAAAAGTACAAAAGTTAGCCGAACGTAGTGGCGCACTCCTATAGTCCTAGCTACTTAGGAAGCTGAGGTATGAGAATCACTTGAACCTGGGAGGCAGAGGTTGCAGTGAGCCAAGATCGCACCACTGCACTCCAGCCTGGGTGACAGAGCGAGACCATGTCTCAAAAAAAGAAAGAAAGAAAGAAAAAGAAATGTAGGCCAGACACGGTGGCTCACGCCTTTAATCTCAGCACTTTGGGAGACTGAGGCAGGCAGATCACCTGAGGTCGGGAGTTCGAGACCAACCTGACCAACATGGAGAAATCCTGTGTCTACTAAAAATACAAAATTAGCCGGACGTGGTGGCGCATGCCTGTAATCCCAGCTACTTGGGAGCTTGAGGCAGGAGAATTGCTTGAACGCGGGAAGCAGAGGTTGTGGTGAGCCAAGATCATGCCATTGTACTCCAGCCTGGGCAACAAGAGTGAAACTGTCTCCAAAAAAAAAAAAAAAAAAAAAAGGAAAAAGAAAATGTTAATAGATATTTGTATCTTCCCCCCTTTCATAGTTAAAAGGCAGCTTACTATAGACATTGTTCTATATCTTGATTTTTTTCACAGAATAATATACTTGACTTTTTTATAGTTGCGTAGTCCATTTTATATCTTTTTGTTTTTATTGGCATGAATAATTACCTCATTTTTCCATTTGCTTTATTTCTTCTCTTTCTTTCTTTCTTTCTTTCTTACTTTTTTGTATACAAAGTCTCGCTCTGTTTCCCTGGCTGTAGTGCAGTAGCGAGATCTTGGAGCACTGCAGCCTCCACCTCCCAGCTTCCAGTGATTCTCCTGCCTCAGTCTCCTGGGTAGCTGGGATTACAGGCACACGCCACCATGCCCGGCCCATTTTTGTATTTTTAGTAGAGACGAGGTTTCACCATGTTAGCCAGGCTGGTCTCGAACTTCTGACCTCAGGTGATCCACCTGCCTCACCCTCCCAAAGTGCTGGGATTACAGGTGTGAGCTACCACACCCAGCCTGCTTCATTTTCTGTAAGCCGATTGCTAATTTCTTTCTTTTTTTTTTGAGATGGAGTTTTGCTCTTGTTGCCCAGGCTGGATTACAGTGGCGTGGTCTTGGCTCACTGCAGTCTCTGCCTCCTGGGTTCAAGTAATTCTCCTGCCTCAGCCTCCCAAGTAGCTGGGATTATAGGGGCCCACCACCACTCCCAGCTAATTTTTGTAATTTTAGTAGAGACGGGGTTTCACCATGTTGGCCAGGCTGGTCTTGAACTACTGACCTCAGATGATTCATCCACCTCGTCCTCCCAAAGTGTTGGGATTACAGGTGTGAGCCACCGTGCCTGGCCTCCAATTTCTTTCCAAATGCTTTATAAGATCTGTCAGATATTCATCAATATTTTCCATATGCTCCAAAGCTTCAGTTGAAGTTTTTCCCTGAAGACCTTTTTCCTGAAGTCTGCCATCCTAGGCCCAACCTGTCTTCTGCATGGCTGTTATCCTGGGGCTTCTTTTGCTGGTCTCTAGTCTTTTTTTTTTTTTTTGAGACGGAGTTTCAGTCTTTTTGCCCAAGCTGGAGTATAATGGTGCGGTCTTGGCTCACTGCAACCTCCACCTCCCGGGTTCAAGCGATTCTCCTGTCTCAGCCCCTCGAGTAGCTGGGATTATAGGCACCAGCCACCACGCCCAGCTAATTTTTTTTCACAAAAAGAATTTTATTTATTTATTTTTTTATTTTTTTGAGATGGAGTCTCGCTCTGTTGCCCAGGCTGGAGTGCAGTGGTGCAATCTGAGCTCACTACTACCTCCACCTCCCGGGCTCAAGCAATTCTCCTGCCTCAGCCTCCCGAGTAGCTGGAATTACAGGCATGTGCCACCACGCCCAGCTGATGTTTTGTATTTTTGGTAGAGGGGTTTCACCGTGTTAGCCAGGATGGTCTCGATCTCCCGACCTCGTGATCCACCCACCTTGGCCTCCCAAAATGCTGGGATTACAGGTGTGAACCACTGCACCCAGCCCCTCTCCCTGATTTTTTTTTTTTTTTTTTTTGAGAGGGGTGTCACTCTGTTGCCCAGGCTGGAGTGTAATGGTGTGATCTCATCTCACTGCAACCTCTGCCTCCTGTGTTCGAGTGATTCTCCTGCCTCAGCCTCCCGAGTAGCTCAGATTACAGGTGCCTGCCACCACACCTGGCTAATTTTTGTATTTTTAGTCGAGATGGGATTTCACCAGGTTGGCATGACTGGTCTTGAACTCCTGACCTCAAACGATCTACCTACCTTGGCCTCCCAAAGTGCTGGGATTATAGGTGCCCTCAGCCCCCTCTCCTTCATTTTCTATGTGCTCACTATTCTTCCTATTAGATTTGGGGACCTTATGGATTGCTTCTGTCATCTTCTGCTCATTTCCCTCTCCTGTTTTTCACCTCTTTGCCTTTTTGTTCTTTTTGTAAAATTTTATTGACTTACATACCAACAGCTTTATTGAATTTGTCTCTATCATTGTGTGTTTAATTTTCAAAAGGTTTTTCTTGTTCTCTAATTGCTCCTTTTGTATAACATTCTGTTCTTCTGTTCTTTTTTAGTAACGTAACATTAACTTATTTTTCTATTTGCCTTTTTTTTTTTTCTGTGACAGTTTTGCTCCTGTTGCCCAGGCTGGAGTGCAATGGTGTGATCTTGGCTCACTGCAACTTCCGCCTCCCGAGTTTAAGCAATTCTCCTGCCTCAGCCTCCCAAGTAGCTGAGATTACAGGCATGTGCCACCACGCCTGGCTAATTTTTGTGTTTTTAATAGAGATGGGGTTTTGCCATGTTGGCCAGGCTAGGCTTAAACTGCTGACCTCAGGTTATCTGCCCACGTTGGCCTCCCAAAGTGCTAGCATTACAGGCGTAAGCCACCGTGCCCGGCCTCTGTTTGCTTTTTTTCCTGTTAGAAGTGTCTGTTCTCTCCTGGATTTTTTTCCTGTGTATTTGTTTTGGGCATTGTCTTTTATAATGAAGGTGCTAACCAAGTAGCTGGTAATACTTGGCTGGCTGTTCATATTTAAGAGTGAGGCCTTAGGACCAGTGTGGTGGCTCATGCCTGTGATCCTAGCAGTTTGGGAGTGTGAGGTGGGTGGATCACTTGAGTTTAAGAGTTCAAGACCAGCCTGGGCAACGTGGCAAAACTCTGTCTTTACTAAAAATACAAAAAAATTAGATGGGGGTGGTGGCACTCACCTGTAGTCCCAGCTCCTTGCAGGGCTGAGACAGGGGGATTGCTTGAACCCAGCAGGTTGAGGCTGCAGTGAGCTGAGATGGTGCCACTGCACTCCAAACTGAGTGATAGAGCAAGACCCTGTGTCAAAAAAAAAAAAAAAAAAAAAAAGTAGTGAGGCTTTGACCAGTTAATAGTTCATCCTGAGTGGGTTTACTGATTCTTGGATATACTGCTGGTGATTGTGGACAAGTCTTCCATGTCTCTGTCTCTTGAGTTATTTTCTCTGCGGTTATTCAGTCCCTACAAAGAATTATATTCAAATCTGCCTGGCTGCTGGCCTTCTGGAATGAGGTATAGAAAGGGGCCCAGATCTCACACCATTAAGAATGCAGATTTATGCTGGGTGCCGTGGCTCACACCTGTAATCCCAGCACTTTGGTGGGCCGAGGCAGGCGGATCACAAGGTCAGGAGTTTGAGACTAGCCTGACCAACATGGTGAAACCCTATCTCTACTAAAACTACACAAATTAGCCAGGCGCAGAGGCAGGTGCCTGTAGTCCCAGATTCTCAGGAGGCTGAGGCAGGAGAATTGCTTGAACCCGGGAGGCGGAGGTTGCAGTGAGCCCAGTTTGTGCCACTGCACTCCAGTCTGGGCAACAGAGCGAGACTCCATCTCAAAAAAAAAAAAAAAAAAAGCAGATTTATATAGACTTTTCCTGCTTCCATCTCTCTACCACAATCAGTGTGCCTGGTATCTCCAAGTTCTGAACTTTGATGGGTTCAGTTTCTCCTGAGAAAAACATCTTCAGTCTCCTGGTAGAGGAAGATGGAAGTTTTTGGTACGATGAAGACATTTGCCAGTTTTTGTTTGTTTGAGACAGAGTCTCAATCTGTCGCCCAGTCTGGATGGACTGTAGTGGTGTGATCTTGGCTTACCGCAACTTCCACCTCCTGGGTTCAAGCGATTCTTGTGCCTCAGCCTCCCAAGTAGCTGGGACTATAGGCACGTGCCACTATGCCCAGCTAACTTTTGTATTTTTAGTAGGGATGGGGTTTCACCACGTTGGCCAGGCTGGTCTCAAACTCCTGATCTCAAATGATCCACCAGCCTCAGCCTCCCAGAGTGATGGGATTACTGGTGTGAGCCACTGCATCTGGCCAACATTTGCCAGTTTTGTGTCCAGACTTTTTAGCCAAACCCTGAGTTTAGTCATGCATCTTACCCCATCTCAGCTTCCTGCAGTATTTTGCACCTTTAAGTGTGAGCCTTACCAGGATTGTGTAGAGCAGATAAGCCTTTTGACTTACCAGATCCACCTCTGTGGTCACTCCAGATAGAGCTTCCTTCACCTTGCTAAGTCACTTGTCACTTCACTCTGCTGTCCATCTTCTGAGATTTTACTGAGTTTGCTTTTCTGTTGTCTTCTCTCCCATTATCTTTGTTCTTTCATTTATTTATTCAACAAGTAGTTTTGCACCCCTATAAGTGCAAGGCACTATTCTAGATGCTTAGGAGACAGTAATGAAGAAAATAAGTTCCCCTCCCTTGTGTAATTTAAATTTTAGTTGTAGGGGAGACAGATTTTTTTTAAAAAACAGTAAGTAAATCATATGATATGTTGAAAGTTGATAAGTGCCATGGGAAAAAATAGAGTAGGGAGGATAAGAAGTTTTGGGGGCTGGAGGAAGTATGGGTTATAATTTTATGTATTTATTTATTTATTAGAAAGAATCTTGCCCTGTCGCCAGGCTGGAGTGCAGTGGCATGATCTCAGCTCACTGCAACCTCCGCCTCCCAGGTTCAAGTGGTTCTCCTGCCACAGCTTCCCGAGTAGCTGGGACTACAGGTGCGTGCCACGATACCCAGCTAATTTTTGTATTTTTCATAGATATGAGGTTTCATCATGTTAGCCAGGATGGTCTCGATCTCTTTCTTAACCTTGTGATCCGCCTGCCTCGGCCTCCCAAAGTGCTGGGATTACAGGCGTGAGCCACTGCACCTGGCCCTTATTTATTTATTTATTTTCAGATGGAGTCTTGCTCTGTTAACCAGGCTGAAGTGCAGTGGCACAATCTTGGCTCACTGCAACCCCTGCCTCCTGGGTTCAAGTGATCCTCCTGCCTCAGCCTCCCAAATACCTGAGTTTACGGGGGCGTGTCCCCACATGCGAAATTTTTTTTTTTTTTTTGAAATGGGGTCTCACTCTGTCACCTAGGCTGGAATGCAGTGGCGTGATCTTGGCTCATTACAACCTCTGCCTCCCGAGTTTAAGCAATTCTCCTGCCTCAGCCTCCAGAGTAGCTGGGACTACAGGTGTGTGCCACCACACCTGGCTAATTTTTTTGTATTTTTAGTAGAGACGGGGTTTCACTATGTTAGCCGGGATGGTCTCAATCTCCTGACCTTGTGATCCGCCCGCCTCGGCCTCCCAAAGGGCTGGGATTACAGGTGTGACCAGCTAATTTTTTATATTCCTGATAGAGACGGGGCTTTCATTATGTTGGCCAGGTTGGTCTTGAGTTCCTGATCTCACGTGATCCACCCACCTCTGTCTCCCCAAGTGTTGTGTTTACAGGCATGAGCCACCACACCCAGCCTGGATTGTAATTTTAAATAGGGTCAAGGTAGGCCCCATTGAGAAAATGATATCTGAATAAAGCAATGATTCTCAACCGAGGGCAGTTTTGTCCTGCAGGAAACATTTGGCAGTGATGTCTGGAGACATATTTGGTTGTCATCACTGGGGCGTGGCCGGGTGGTGGTGTTTGCATCTACTGGGTAGGGGCTAGCAATGCTGTTGAACATCCTATAATGGCTGGACACAGTGGCACGCACATGTAGTTCCAGCTACTCACAAGGCTGAGGTGGTAGAGGATCGCTTGAGCCCAGGAATTTGAGGATGTAGTACACTATGATTGTACCTGTGAATAGCCACCATACTCCAGCCTGGGCAACATAGCAAGACCTCTGTCTCTAAAAAATGAAAGATCCTACAATGTATGGATCAGCCCCCTACAATAAAGCATTTTCTTTTCTTTTCTTTTCTTTTTTTTTTGAGATGGAGTCTTGCTCTGTCGCCAGGGTGGAGTGCAGTGGTGCGATCTTGGCTCACTGCAAGCTCCGCCTCCCAGGTTCACGCCATTCTCCTGCCTCAGCCTCCTGAGTAGCTGGGACTATAGGCGCCTGCCACCATGCCCAGCTAAGTTTTTGTATTTTTAGTAGAGACGGGGTTTCACCGTGTTAACCAGGATGGTCTCGATCTCCTGACTGTGTGATCTGCCCACCTCAGCCTCCCAAAGTGCTGGGATTACAGGCATGAACCACTGCACCTGGCCAATAAAGCGTTTTCTGCCCCCAAATGTCAGTAGTGCTGATGTTGAGAAACCCTGGAATAAGGACTTACAGGAAGTGAGGGTGTTAGCCATGCAAAGGTCTGAGGGAAAAACATTTTAGGCAAAAGAAAGAGCTTTGCAAAGACCTCAAGACGAGAGTGTGGCTGGCGTTTTGGAGGAACTGACAGTAGACCCAGGCAAATGAGAGGAAGAATAGTAGGAAATGAGGTGAGAGTTAATGGTAGTGACTTTGGTTTTTATTCTGTGTATTAGTCTGTTCTCACATTGCTGTAAAGAACTTCCTGAGACTGGGTACTTTATGAAGAAAAGAGGTTTAATTGACCCACAATTCCACATGCCTGGGGAAGCCTCAGGACACACTATCATGGTGGAGGGGGAAGCGAGCACATTTTACTATGGTGAAGCAGGAGACAGAAGAAGGGGGAAGTGCCACACACTTAACAAACAACCATATCCTGCGAGAACTCCATCACCAGAACAGCAAGGGGAAGTCTGCCCCCATAACTCACTCACCTTCCACCAGGCCACTCCCCCAACATGTGGGGATTACAATTCGAGATAAGATTTGGGTGGGGACATAGAGCCAAACCACATCATTCTGAATGAAATGGAGAACCGTCAGAGGTTTTGATGGGGTGAAGGAGGAATGTCATGATATGGTTTAATGATCACTCTGGTTGTTGTGTAGAGAATGGATTATTGGTGGGGGCATGGTTGGATAGAAGCAGGGAGACCAATTGAGGGAAGCTGTGCAGCAGTAATCCAGGTGAGAGATGATGTAGCCCGATCAGTAGTAACAGTGGAGATGGATATACATTGAGGCTAGAACAACAGGATTTCCTGATGGATTGAATGAGAGGTATAAGAGACAGAGAGAAGTGGCTGGGTGCAGTGGCTCACACTTGTAATCCCAGCACTTTGGGAGGCTGAGTTGGGCAGATCACCTGAGGTCAGGAGTTCAAGACCAGCCTGGCCAACATAGTAACATAGTGAAACCCCATCTCTACTAAAAATACAACAATTAGCTGGATGTGGTGGTGGGCACCTGTAATCCCAGCTACTGGGGAGGCTGAGGCAGGAGAATCGCTTGAATCCAGGAGGCGGAGGTTGCAGTGAGCCTAGACCATGCCATTGCACTCCAGCCTGGGTGAAAAGAGCGAGACTCTGTCTCAAAAAAATAAAGAGAAGTAAAAAATGGTTCCAACAAGGACATTTTTTGGAAGTAATGAATGTGCTTAGTACCTTAGCTGGTGGGGGTTGGTGTCCCAAGTATATGTATATGTCCAGGCTCATCAAAATGTATACATAAAAACAGGTGCAAATTTTATGTATCGATTATACCTTAATGTAAAAACATGAAAAAAATGGCCCCCGGTGTTTTGTGTGGAGCAAGTGGAAGGATGAAGTTACTGTCAACTGAGACTGAAAAGACTGGTACAGCAGATTTGGGTTGGAGGAGATGAGTAGTTCAGTTTTGGTCATGTTGTATTTGAGGTGCCTATTAAACATCTAAGTGGATATGTTAAGTAGTTAGTTGGCTATATTAGACTGGAGTTCAAGACAGAGAAATCCAGGAGTTGTTAGCATGTAGATGTCATTTAAAATTATGAGGCTGGCAAGACATCACCAAGGGAGTGAGAGTAGATAGAAAAGTGAAGAGGAACAGGGACCAATCCCTGGGGTACTCCCATTTTAAGAGGTTTGGAAGAAGAGGAAGAACCAGTAAAGGAGACTGAGAAGGGACAGTCAGTGAGGTTGTAAGAAACAGGAGTCGGTGGCTCACGCCTGTAATCCCAGCACTTTGGGAGGCCAAGGTGGGCCGATCACAAGGTCAGAAGATCAAGACTAGCCTGACCAATATGGTTAAACCCTGAAAAAACAAAAAACACGAAAATTAGCTGGGCTTGTTTGCACACGCCTGTAGTACCAACTATTCAGGAAGTTGAGGCAGGAGAATCGCTTGTACCTGGGAGGCAGAGGTTGCAGTGAGCCGAGATTGCACCACTGCACTGCAGCCTGGCAACAGAGTGAGACTCTGTCTCAAAAAAAAAAAAAAAAAAAAAAAAAGAAAGAAAGAAAGAAACAGGAGTAAGGTTTCCCTGGGAGCCAGAGGAAGAAAGTAAACAGAGAAGGAATGGCTTTTCACCTGTGCCCAATGCTTGCTGATAGGTCAAGGAAGTGAGGACTTAAAGTTAACCATTGGACTTCATAACAAGGAGGTCAGGGATGACCTTAATGTGAACTGTTTTCGCGGAGTAGTAGTGACCTGATTCAGCTGGGTGAGTAGAAGAATGGGAGGCAGTGAATAGGCTCAGTTCTTGTGATGAGTTTTATGACAAAGAGGAGCAGAGTTGGGGAATATAGGGTCAAGAAGATTCCTCTTTTTTTCTGCTTAAAATGGGAGAGTAAAAGCAATCTGATAGTATATTGATGAGAATGATCCAGTACGGAGCGAAGGCAATGATGGTACAGGAGAGAGAAGGGAGAATTGTTGGAAACAATGAACCTAAATAAGCTTATGCCTTTGTAATCCCTTTGTTTCATTTTAGTAGGATTTAGTAAGATTTTCATTTAGTAGGAGTTTTAGGTGGAATATTCTGTTTTTTTTAGGTGGAATATTCTGTTATTTTAACCAGAAGTTCCCTTTAATCTTACTACTTAGCTTAAGCATTCCCATATAAGAATAGGAGTTTCAGTTTCCATCTTACAATGAAGAAACCAAGGCCCTAGGTCATACAGGGGAGAAGCTGTACCTTCATATTTACCCATTATCCTTTAGTTCAAGCTCAGTTTTTCAATTACCATCCTTCCAGAGCCTATATGAATTTTTTTTTTTTTTTTTTGAGACAGAGTTTTGTTCTATCACCCAGGCTGGAGTGCTGTGGTGTGATCTCAGCTCGTTGCAACTTTCACCTCCTGGGTTCCAGCGATTCTCCTGCTCAGCCTCCTGAGTAGCTGAGATTACAGGTGTACGCCACCATGCCTGGCTGATTTTTGTATTTTTAGTAAAGAAGGAGTTTCACCATGTTGCCCAGGCCAGGCTGGTCTCGAACTCCTGACCTCAAGTGATCCACCCACCCACCTTGGCCTCCCAGAATGCTGGGATTATAGGCGAGAGCCACTGCACCAGGCTTTATATGATATTTGAATCTTGCTTCCAAAAAGCATTCCTTTCTAACCAGCCAGTAAACAACAGTTGAACTAGTCTTTCTTTCTTCTTTCCTCTCTGTCTCTTCTTTCTTTCCTTGCTTCCCTCCCTCCCTTTCTTCTCTCTCTCTCTGTCTCTCTTTCTTTCCCTCCCTCCCTTTCTTCCTCCTCCTTTCCTCTCCTCTTCTCTCCTCTTTTCTTTTCTTTTTCTTTTGATTGAGTCTCACTCTTGCCTAGGCTGGAGTGCAGTGGCACAATCTCAGCTCACTGCAACCTCCACCTCCCAGGTTCAAGCGATTCTTCCTCCTCAGCCTCCCAAGTAGCTGGGATTACAGGTGCCCGCCACCACACCTGGCTAAATTTTGTATTTTTAGTAGAGACGGGGTTTTGCCATGTTGGTCAGGCTGGTCTTGAACCCCTAACCTCAAATGATCTGCCCACCTCGGCCTCTCAAAGTGCTGGGATTACAGGCAGGAGGCATCACGCCCAGTGGAACTAGGCTTTCTTTAAATCACCAACCTTAAAATTTGAAAACTATGTTGAGTAAAAATCAAAGATATCTTATATGAAATTATAGCAAAAGTGATCAGGTACAACCTTAATTGATCTTACCTCTCAGGTAGCACTCTTTTGTGGTATAATTCCCCCTTTACTACATAATTTGTGGTTTGTTTGTAAATACAGTGGACCCAGAACACATGCATTATGAGAACAAAAGGACCTAGTAAATCAGATGGTGTTTCCTGTTATGGCAGCAATTGGCTTTTAGGATTTTTGAGATCATAACAACTAAATCAGGATTGCATTTGACTTGTATATACCAGGAGGAAATGGAGGATCTGACTAAGCTATAATATAGTTGGTGCTAGGTTATATGAAGAAATATAGAAATGATGTGCTTATATCAGGACATTAAAAGTAAGAGTGGAATCATAGCAGCTTAGTAATACATTAGGAATTCACAGAAAGGGAAGATTATTTTCCATAAATAAATTGAAGTTCTAAGTAAGAATACCTTTCCTGTTCAGTCATTCATACAATTTTTCAATAATATGTATTGAACACATATGTCAGACTAAGGAAACAACTCGCTTCATGGAGCTTACAGTTCGGAATGTAATTGATAGCATCCTCTGTAAAGTCACAGGGCAGGAATCATGATTCTTTCTTTTTTGTTTTTCTGAGACAGAGTCTCACTTTGTTGCCCAGGTTGGAGTGCAGTGGTAAGATCTCGGCTCACTGCAGCCTTGACCACCCGGGCTCAGGCCGTCCTCCCACTCCAGCTTCCCAAGTAGCTGGGGCTACAGGCATGTGTCACCATGCCTGGCTAATTTTTGTTGTTGTTGTTGTTTTGAGATGGAGTCTCTGTTGCCTAGGCTGGAGTGCAGTGGCATGATCTCGGCTCACTGCAACCTGCCTCCTGGGTTCAAGCAGTTCTCCTGCCTCAGCCTCCCGAGTAGCTGAGATTACAGGCGCCCACCCTGATGCCTGGCTAAATGTTGTATTTTTAGTAGAGACGGGGTTTTGCCATGTTGGCCCAGTTGGTCTCGAACTCCTGACCTCAAAGTGATCCACCTGCCTTGGCCTCCCAAAGTGCTGGGATTATAGGCTTGAGCCACTGCACCCAGCCTAAATTTTTTATTTTTTGTAGACGGGCCATGTTGTCCAGGTGGTCTTGAACTCCTGGACATAAGCGGTCCTCTCACGTTGGCCTCGCAAAGTGCTAGGATTACAGGTTTGAGCCACTGTGCCCGGTCAGTCATGTTTCTTATATCACTGTATTTGTCTGCAAGGGCTGCCATTACAAAATACGGCAGACTGAGTGGCTTAAAGAAATGTATTTCCTCCTTGTCTGGAAGCTAAAAGTCTAAGATCAGAGTCTCTGCTGGTTTGGTTTCTGCTGAGGCCTCTCTCCTTGGCTTGCATAGACACCTTCTTGCTGTGTCACATGGTCTTTTTCTTTGTGTACCCAACCTTGGTGTCTCTGTGTGTCCACATTTTCTCTTACAAGGACAGCAGGCATGGTGCGGTGGCTCACACCTGTAATCCCAGCACTTTGGGAGGCCGAGGTGGGAGGATCACCTGAAGTCAGGAGTTCGCGACCAGCCTGGCCAACATGGCGAAACCTTGTGTCTACTAAAAATACAAAAATTAGCAAGGCTAGGTGGTGGGCATCTGTGATCCCAGCTACTCAGGAGGCTGAGGCAGGAGAATTGCTTGAACCCGGGAGGCGGAGGTTGCAGTGAGCTGAGACCATGCGACTGCACTCCAGTCTGAGCAACAGAGTGAGACTCCGTCTCAAAAAAAAAAAAAAAAAAAGACATTAGTGAGATTGGATTAAGGCCTGCCTTAACTGCCTCATTTTAACTAAATCACTTCTTTAAAGGCCCTGTCTCAAAATGCAGACACATTTTGAGTACTGGTGGTTAAGGCTTCAATATAGGAGTTTTTGGGGGACACAGTGTAGCCGCAAACCATCACCTAGCATGAATAATCAGCTGTGAAACTTGCTAGTTTTGCTTGTGTAATAATTCGCTTCTCTTCCTAGTACTATGAAGTATTCCTTCGACAGTCTCCATTGGAGCCCTGCCTTGTATTTCATGAAGGTGGATACTGGCGTGAGCTCATAGTCCGCACCAATAGCCAAGGGCACACGATGGCTATCATCACTTTCCATCCCCAGAAATTAAGTCAGGTGAGCCTCACAAGATGTTAAGCAACCATCACTTTTACTACTACTACCTATTACTGTAATTGTTTTTTTTGAAGTTTCAGGGCATATAGCAGAAACTGTACATCCACAGAGTATTTGTGTTGATTGGGTAGAGGGGTTAGGGATGAGGAGAAGATGGCAAGGATACTATTTAACTATACTGCTCCCATAATCAAACCACAGAGACTGTGGCTAGGCTATGTGAGAACTCCCAAGTAATTTCACAAGAACTTTGCCCATGGTAGTAGTTGCTCTTCCAAATCCAAATGCCAATTCACAATAGAGACTGCAATGTCAGAGGATTTCATAACCCAAATAGTACTTTATATTTGTCATGCACTTGGTGCTTTCAAACATACCTGTGTTAAAACATTCCTATACTTATATGATCATCTCAACAAACTTGTAAGGTAGGCAGGAGGAGAGATATTGTCACCCTCATTTTACCCCTGAGGAAATGGAGGCATAGAAATACCCAAGGTTAAAGAATCAGTAAATAGCAAAGCTAGGATTTGAACCCAGGTCCTTTGATGCCTGGTGTTTTTAACCCTATTGTTCCTACACGGTTTATTGGCAATATATCTTGGTATCAAGCTAATACTTAGGCTCTCTGTAGTTACGTAAGAATTTTATTTTTTATTTTTATTTTTTGAGACAGCGTCTTGCTCTATTGCCCAGATTGGAGTGCAATGGTGCAATCATAGCTCACTGTAGCCTCAAACTCCTGGGCTCAAGCAATCTTCCTACCTCAGCCTCTTAAGTAACTGGGACTACAGGCATACGTCACCACACCTGGCTATTTTTTTTTTTTTTTTTGAGACAGTCTCGCTTCTTCGCCTAGGTTGGAGTGCAATGGCATGATCTCAGTTCACTGCAACCTCCGCCTCCCTGGTTCAAGCAGTTCTCCTGACTCAGCCTCCCGAGTAGCTGGGATTACAGGCACGTGCCAGCACACCTAGCTAATTTTTGTATTTTTAGTAGAGATGGAGTTTCACCATGTTGGCCAGGCTGGTCTCAAACTCCTGACCTCAACTGATCTGCCTGCCTTGGCCTTCCAGAGTGCTGGGATTACAGGTGTGAACCACCACTCCTGGCCTTTTTGATTTCTTGTAGAGACAGGATCTTGCTATGTTACCTAGGCTTGTCTTACACTCCTAGAGGCTCAAGCAGTCCTCCTACCTCAGCCTCTCAAAGTGCTGGGATTATAGGCATGAACCATCATGTCTGACCTGCTTTATGTTAAGTGTTATTTATAATAAGATTTGTGAAATGTCTTCGTGTCTGATTACTGCAGCGCTGATTACTATAGAGCTTAGGAGAAAATTTGTCAGAGATGAGTCTTTGCTTAACTGCTAATTTTGTGGTCTGGGCAGGAAGAGCTCCATGTTCAGAAGGAGGCTGTAAAGGAATTTTTCATCAGAGGTCCTGGAGCAGCCTGTGACTTGACCTCACTTTACTTCCAGGAAAGGTAAACCTGGGACAGCCAAATAGGCTGATGGCTTGCCAGACTCTTGGTTTATGGATTGCTGATGCAGGGTTGCTGATTGATGGTGGAGGATATTGGCTAAATGGTTCTGGCCCTTGTACACCAGCCGGGTCTGGGAACACAGGCCAGAATGTAGATGTGAGAGTGTCCACATGGACTTTCATCCCCTGACGGGGAAACCCTTGCAGAGCTCTCAGGGCCATGGCAGGGACTGTGTCTCCTAGCTGAGATGCTGGGGCCTCCCTGTCTACCCAACCACTAGGGATGTGATGGTCTGCCATTTCAAGATGCTTTCTTTTTTTTTTCTTTTTTTTCTGAGACTGAGTCTCGCTCTGTTACCCAGGCTGGAGGACAGTAGTGCAATCTTGGCTCACTGCAACCTCCACCTGCCGAGTTCAAGTGATTCTTCTACTGCAGCCTCCTGAGTAGCTGGGATTACAGGCATGTACCACCACACCTGGCTAATTTTTGGATTTTCAGTAGAGACGGGGTTTCACCATGTTGGCCAGGCTGGTCTCAAACTCCTGACCTTAGGTGATCCCCCCGCCTCGGCCTCCCAAAGTGCTGGGATTACAGGTGTGAGCCACCATGCACAGCTCAAGATGCTTTCTTCTTTTATTCTTTTCCAGTACCATGACCCGTTGTAGCCATCAGCAGTCTCCCTATCAGCTTCTGTTTGGGGAACCCTACATCTTTGAAGAACTTCTGAGCTTGAAGATCCGCATCTCTCCAGATGCCTTTTTCCAGATTAACACTGCTGGTGCAGAGATGCTGTATCGGACTGTGGGGGAGCTGACTGGAGTGAACTCTGACACCATCCTTCTTGATATCTGCTGTGGAACTGGCAAGTGGAAGCCCAGGGCAGAATCTGCATGCTGCTCAGCTCCCAGGGCCCTTGTAGCTTGCAGAGGTGGTTGGGGAGAGGTAGTGGTAGTGGTGCAGGCATAATCTTATTGGTCTAAAACCCTAAAATTGCAGCCAAGTGTGGTTGCTCATACGTGTTATCGCAACACTTTGTGAGGCAAGGCAGGAGGATTGGTTGAGCCCAGGAGTTAGAGACCAGCCTGGGCAACATAGTGAGACCCCATCTCTACAAAAAAATTAAAAATTAGCTGGGCATAGTGACATGAGCCTGTAGTCTTAGCTACTCAGGGGGCTGAGACAGGAGGATTGCTTTAGCCCGGGAGGTCGAGGCTGCAGTGAACTGTGTGCCATTGCACTCCAGCCTAGGCTACAGAGTGAGACCCTATTTAAAACAAACAAACAAACAAAGACAAAACAAAAAACAAACAAACTACCACACCCAAACCCTAAAATGCGGCCTCCTTCTTCTCTTTTACTTCTTCAGGTGTGATTGGCCTCTCTCTGGCTCAGCATACATCTCAGGTCCTCGGGATTGAATTGGTGGAGCAGGCAGTGGAGGATGCAAGATGGACTGCAGCCTTCAATGGTACACAGTTTATAGTCTGTGTAGAAATTAAGGGATGCAGTTGTTTCCGTGCTATGGAAAGAATTGTGTGGGAAAGGACAACTACTGTATCCCTGACCCACAGGGAGGAAGGGAGGGAATTCTGGAGTGGTCAGAATGGTTTTCTGGAATAGATCCTCATGGTTTTCTGGAATAGGTACCAATATCTAACGTTTTTCCTATCCAGAAGAGGAGCCTAAGGGAAGGTACATGTCTAGCTGATAGGAAGAAAAGTTGCAAAACTTTGGACAGAATAGAAGAATCTCCTTGACATTAGACTCATGAGGCCTTATAGCATAATACAATGGGTTTCAAACCTATATTTTCAGCAACAAAACCTTTTCTTCAAACACAGTCTTCTGTAAAACTGCAATATAGAAAATAGATCATCTTGCTCCCACTACTTCACCTCCAGAATGCTCCTGAGGCATTTGGTGAAAATGTCTGATATAGCAGGAAGAGCACTTGAGCAAAAGTCAAGATGAGAATCTTAGTATAGGTCTTTACATGCTATGTGAGTTGTAAAGTTGTAAAATAGCGGGCATGGTGGCTTACACCTGTAATTCCAGCACTTTGGGAGGCTGAGGCGGGTGGATCACAAGGTCAGGAGTTCAAGACCAGCCTGGCCAAGATGGTAAAACCCTGTCTCTACTAAAAATACAAAAATTAGCCGGTCGTGGTGGCAGGCGCCTGTAATCCAAGCTACTCGGGAGGGTGAGGCAGAGAATTGCTTGAACCCGGGAGGTGGAGGTTGTAGTGTGCCGAGATCGCGCCACTGCACTCCAGTCTGGGCAACAGAGCGAGACTCCATCTCAAGAGAAAAAAAAAGTGTAAACACTAGTTGCTCAAGCTGAAAGGCTTACTGAGATATTCCAAGGGAAAGTACTTTGGAAAAAATGAAGCGGGTCTGTCCAAAAACACTTCTTTCCTTGTTACTTGGAGTGATGCTAGATCCAAAGAGAAGATGGCAGAGCCCTTGGCTCCTGTGCATTTCTGTGAAGCTGAAGCTTTCCCCCACTGCTGGGCTTGAGTTATGTCATGTGGGCCTGTCTTCCATAGGCATCACCAACTCTGAATTTCACACTGGTCGAGCAGAGAAGATTTTGCCAGGGCTACTAAAGTCAAAGGAAGATAGACAGTCAATTGTTGCTGTGGTGAACCCAGCCCGTGCCGGACTGCGTAAGGATGAACAGCTATTTTGATGTTCCCAGTATTATCCACCAACTTTGGTTCTTCTTTTCCACACCATGCTACGGGTACTCCCAGTGGGCTGGCTCTGAACCTGTTTCCCCTCTATTTCTAATCAATCCTGAGTTCTGGTCAGTGGGAGGTTTGTGATAATAGAGACCATAGTAGTTAATTATACTAATAGCAAGGTGTTTCTTCCTTCAGATTACAAGGTGATTCAAGCCATTCGAAACTGCAGGGCCATCCGCACGCTAGTTTTTGTTTCCTGCAAGCTCCATGGTGAATCCACTAGGAATGTCATTGAGTAAGTCATGACTTCTGTTTAAAATTTTTTGTTCTGATTATCAAAGTCATTCATGCTGATCGTGCACACAGTTGAAAAGTGATTTGAGCTTTCAAGTCATGAGAAGTGTAAAGAAACAGAAACAAAAAAAATACCACCTTCAAGACTCAATTACAGGGCTGGGTCAGGAATGAGGCAAGTCAAGTACTTAGTTTGGGTGCAAAATTTAAGAATGTGTCAGCCGGGTGTGGTGGCTCACGCCTGTAATCCTAGCACTTTGGGAGGCCGAGGTGGGTGGATTGCCTGAGCTCAGGAATTCAAGACTAGCCTGGGCAATGCAGTGAAATCCCATGTCTACTATAAAAATACAGAAAATTAGCCAGGCATGGTTTGTACGCCTGTAATCCCAGCCACTTGGGAGGTTGAGACAGGAGAATCGCTTGAACCCGGGAGGCAGAGGTTGCAGTGAGCCAAGATCGTGCCATTGCACTCCAGCCTGGGCAACAGAGAGACTCCATCTCAAAAAAAAAAAAAAAATATGTTAAAAATCTCAGCAATCAAGATATTTTTTGTTTGTTTATTTCTATTCCACTACAGCTTTTTTTAATGGCTAAATTTTTAATGCAATATTTTCTTTTCTTTTGAGACAGTCTCACTCTGTCACCCAGGTTGAGCACAGTGGTACAGTCATGACTCATTGAAGTCTTGACCTCCTGGGCTCATGAGATCCTCCTGCCTCAGCCTCCCAAGTAGCTGAGACTACAGGTGCACACTACCACACCTGGCTAATTTTTAATTTTTTTTGTAGAGACAAGGTCTCACTATGTTGCCCAAGCTTGTCTCAAACTCCTGGGTGCAAGTGATCCTCCTGCGTCGGCCTACCAAAGTGCCTGGCTAAATTTTTCGATTTTTTTAATAGAGACAAAGTCTCACTATGTTGCCCAGGCTGGTCTTGAGCTCCTGTGCTCACGTGATCCTCCTGCCTTGGCCTCCCAAAGTGCTGAGATAACAGGCGTAAGCCACCATGTCTGGCCCAATATTTTCAAATATCAAAATTCATCCAAAATAATTCATGATGAACAAAATATTACATTTTTTTTTTTTTAAAAAGGTGGGAAAGGTGGGATCTGCCCTTCTACTTGTTGAACCCCGCCTCACTGCCTTACCTGAATTCTGGCTTCGGTTCCAATAAACCTTATAAAAGCAAGTGGCTAGCCTGTAGGCTGCTGTTCTCCGATTTGATATTCTAAAATATTGCATCAAAACATTCGATTACTGAGTTTTTTGGCACCCTATAAAATTTTGCACCCGATGGAAGTGCCTTTCACTTCACTCTAGTTCTGACCCTGGTCAGCTATTTTGATTTTTGAAATCTTTACATTTTGTAATCTTTTTCTCTCTCACTTTTTACTATAAGTAATATAATTTATTTGTAACATTGAAACAACATAGACAGGTATAAAGTACAGATTATATATTTGAATGAAACAAATGAGAATTAAAAATTATATAATCATTATATGTCAATGTATAAAAAACTAAGTGATTTGAACTTTCAAGTCATGAGCTAGAAAAAGAACAATAAACCCAAAGGAAACTGAAGGAAGAACTCGATAATGATTTTAAAAATCCATAAATTAACGACTTATAAAACAAAAAAAGCCTGTAGATTTGATGAGAAAGCAAGAAGGTGTTATTGGAAGAAAAAAATTAAATAAATAAGCCTAATCAACAATATTAAGGGGCAAAACACAAAAATATAGTCTTAAATGAGAAAGAGAGCATAACTATAGATAGGAAGAAATTTTTTTTTTCCCCCCGAGACGGAGTCTTGCTCTGTTGCCCAGGCTGGAGTGCAGTGGCGTGATCTTGGCTCACTGCAACCTCTGACTCTCGGGTTCAAGCAATTCTCCTACCTCAGCCTCCCGAGTAGCTGGAATTACAGGCATGTGCCACACACCTGGCTAATTTTTGTATTCTTAGTAGAGACAGGGTTTCACCATGTTGGCCAGGCTGGTCTTGAACTTCTGACCTCATGACCCACCCGCCTTGGCCTCCCAAAGTGCTGGGATTACAGGCGTGAAAAACTGCGCCTGGCCCAATAGGAAGAAATTTTTTAAAATTAAAAGAAAATATTTCTGAGTGCAGTGACTCAGGTCTGTAATCCCAGCACTTTGGGAGGAGGTGGTGGGCGGATCACCTGAGTAATCCCAGCTGCTCGGGGGGCTGAGGCAGGAGAACTGCTTGAACCCGGGGAGGCAGAGGTTGCAGTGAGCTGAGACTGTGCCATTGCACTCCAGCCTAGGCAACAAGAGCGAAACTCCATCTCAAAAAAAAAAAAAAACCACGAAAATTAGCTGGGCGTAGTGGTACGTGCCTGTAATCCCAGCTACTTGGGTAGCTAAGGCATGAGAATGGCTTGAATCCAGGAGGTCAAGGCTGCAGTAAGCCAAGATCACGCCACTGTACTCCAGCCTGGGTGACAGAGTGAGGCCCTGTCTGAAAAAAAAAAAAAAAAAAAAAAAAAAAAAAAAAAATCAAAATTTGAAAAGACGTTTTGTGCTACGAATACCATTGAGAAAGGTGAAAGACAAGCCACAGAATAGGTGAAACTATTTGCAAATCATTCATAAGGGACTGGTATTCGGAAGCCAGACATAAAAGGCCACACATTATATCATTCCATTTATAGAAACTATCTAGAATAGGCAAATCTGTAGACACAGAAAGTAGATAGGTAGTTGCCTTGGTCTGGGGGTGGGGCTTTGGAGATTAAATGGGGCATGATTGCTAACGGGTGTTTGGTATCTTCTTGAACTAATGAAATGTTCTGAAATTGATTGTAGTGATAGATGCATAACTGTGTGAATATACTAAAAACCAGTGAACTGTGTAAATGGGTGAGCTGTGTGGTGTGTGAATTATTTGTTTTTTGTTTTGTTTTTTGAGACTGAATCTCACTCTGTCACCCAGGTTGGAGTGCAGTGGCATGGATTTTGGCTCACTGCAACCTCCACCTCCCTGGTTCAAGCAATCCTCCTGCCTCAGCTTCCCATGTAGCTGGGATTACAGGCGCCCACCACCACGCCTGGCTAATTTTTGTATTTTTAGTAGAGACAGGGTTTCAGGCTGTTGGCCAGGCTGGTCTCAAACTCCTGACCTCAGATGGTCTGCCCGCCTTGGCCTCCCAAAGTGTTGGGATTACAGGCGTGAGCCACTGTGCCCGGCATGGTATGCAAATTAATAAGACTATTGAAAAAAATCATTAATTTATGCATGATGAAAAGCACTGTAGGCAAAGACAGGAGACAGCATACAAACTGGAAAAAAATTTGCAGTTCACATCACAAAGACTTTTTTCCTTAATCTAAGAAACTCCTAGAAATTGGTAAGCCGAGACTGCACCACTATACTCTAGCAGCCAATAGAAAAATGAACCGAGGATATGAAAAGGCAGTATTATAAAGGTATTTACAAAATACGAGAGGATGCTGTCTCTCTCATAATGATAGAAATGCAAAGACTTGGAATCAACCCAAATGTCCATCAGTGACAGACTGGATTAAGAAAATGTGGCACATATACACCATGGAATACTATGCAGCCATAAAAAAGGATGAGTTTGCGTCCTTTGTAGAGACATGGATGCAGCTGGAAACCATCATTCTTAGCAAATTATCACAAGAAGAGAAAACCAAACACCGCATGTTCTCACTCATAAGTGGGAACTGAACAATGAGCTCACTTGGACTCGGGAAGGGGAACATCACACACTGGGGCCTATCATGGGGAGGGGGGAGGGATTGCATTGGGGAGTTATACCTGATATAAATGATGAATTGATGGGTGCTGACGAGTTGATGGGTGCAGCACACCAACATGGCACATGTATACATATGTAACCTGCACGTTATGCACATGTACCCTAGAACTTAAAGTATAATAAAAAATAAAAAATAAAAAAAAAAAAGAAATGCAAATTAGAAGTACCCTGAGATACTTCTTTTTATACCTCAGATTGACAAAAGTACAAAAGCTTGATAATGCACTATTGGTAATAATAAGGGAAAATAATTCTAAAAAAATGAGTTGTGTAAATTGAGTACTAATCCTATGTAAATTGGTACTATCCCTATGGAGGGAAATTTAGTAATATAGATTAAAATGACAAATGTATATATACCCTTTCACATGGTAATTCCATTCCTGAGGTTTTATCCTATAGATATACTCACACACATAAAATGACATATATACAAAGTTAGTCATTGCAATATTTAACAGGAAAAGTTGAAATACTCCCAAAGTCCATTAGTGGGGAACTGGTTAAATCAACTATGCCACATCCATTCAATAAAACACTACACTGCTATAAAAAATGCAGATATTCTCTATGTTCTGATAATAGATCTCTAAGGCATTTAAAAAAAATAATAGCTTTATTGAGATACAACTCATATATCATACAATTCAACTTTTTTTTCCCAAAGAGTTGAGGTTTTGCTGTGTTGCTCAAGCTGGCCTTGAACTTTTAGGCTCAAGCAGTCCTCCCGTGTCAACCTCCTAGTAGCTGGGACTATAGGCTATAGGCTATAGTACTGCCCCCGCGTACTTCACCCATTTAAAGTGTACAATTTGGCAATCCCAGCACTTTGGGAGGCGGAGGCGGGCAGATCGCTTGAGCCCAGGAGTTCGAGACCAGCCTGGGCAACATGGTGAAACCCTGTCTCTACTAAAAATACAAAAATTAGCCGGGTGTGGTAACATGCCTATAGTTCCAGCTACTTGGGAGGCTGAGGTGGGTGGATTGCTTGAGCCTCGGGGATTCAAGGCTGCATGCAGTGAGCTGTGATCACTTAACTTCACTCCAGCCTGGGCAATACAGGGAAATCCTGTTTCAATTAAAAAAAAAAAGTCAGTATGTGCATATGGTAGAAAAAAATTCAAATACACCAGACACAGTGACTCATGCGTGTATTCCCAGCTACTTAGGAGGGAGAGTTGGGAAGATCACTTGAGTCTAGTAGTTCAAGGCTGCAATGAGCTCTGATTGTACCACTGCACTCCAGCCTTGGTGATAGAGTGAGACCCCATCTCTAAAACAGTAAAAAAAGAGAGAGAGAGAGAAAATTCAAATAATACAAAAGAATATAGGGTAAAATGAGTTTCTTACTCATGATCCCTAGTCTTTCAGATGTCACCACTCTGAGCAGTTTCTTGTGTGGACTACCAGAGATATTCTGTGACACTACAAGCATGAGTGCATGTGTGTGCACATGTATGTGTGTACATACTATCTCTCCTCTTAAACAAGTAGAAGCAAACTATAAGCACTATTCTACATGATGCTTTTTTAGGGGGGAAGGTGGGGGGGATGGAGTCTTGCTCTGTTGCCCAGGCTGGAGTGCAGTGGTGCAATCACAGTTCCCTGCAGCCTTGACCTCCTGGGCTCAAGCAATCCTTCCATCTCAGCCTCCTAAGTAGCTGAGACTAAATAAGTAGTCTCATTTGCAGGAGTGCAGTGGCATGGTCTCGGCTCACTACAGCCTCCACCTCCCAGATTCAAGCGATTCTCCTGCCTCAGCCTCCTGAGTAGCTGGGATTACAGGTATGTGCCACCACGCCCAGCCAATTTTTGTATTTTTAGTAGAGACAGGGTTTCACCTTGTTGGCCAGGCTGGTCTTGAACTCCTGACCTCAGGTGATCCACCCACCTTGGCCTCCCAAAGTGTTAGGATTACAGATGTGAGCCACCACGCTCAGCCTTCATGACATTTTCCAATTAGTTATTGCCAATCTGGTGTACAGCTACCTTGCTCTATTATTAGTTTTATTCATTTTTTAGTTGGTTCTCACATTGTTGTGGCAGCTGACCATATGATCACCATGTATAAAAATAATTCTGTCCCTCTCCTTCTAATACTCATTTTTTCCTTTTGCTTATTATATTGGATAAGAAAATGTTCCATTGTAGATGTGATAGGGAATATTTTTGTTGTGTATTTGATTATAATGGGACAATGCTATCTAAACTACGATCTTGTGTCACATAATAACATTTCAGTCAGCAATGGACTGCATATATGATGTTGGTCCCATAAGATTATAATGGAGCTGACAGGGCACGATGGCTCACGCCTGTAATCCCAGCCCTTCAGAAGGCTGAGGTGGCCGGGTTACTTGAGGTCAGGAGTTTAAGACCAGCCTGGCCAACATGGTGAAACCCCATCTCTACTAAAATACAAAAATTAGCCGGGTGTGGTGGTCATGTGTGCCTGTAATCCCAGCTATTTGGGAGACTGAGGCAGGAGAATCGCTTGAATCCAGGAGGCGGAGGTTGCAATGAGACAAGATTGTGCCACTGTACTCCAGCCTGGGTGATAGAGCAAGACTCCGTCTCAAAAAAAAAAAAAAAAAAAAAAAAATTATAATGGCGCTGAAAAATTCCTATGGCCTAGTGACATCATAGCTGTTGTAACGTTTAGCACATGTAACGTTTACTTACATGTTTGTGGTCATGCTGGTGTAAACAAATTTATTGTGCTGTCAGTAGGTTTGTTTACCTCAGCATCACCACTTATAAAATTAAGTACGTGTAGTTATCTATAGTACATAATACTTGATAATAAATGACTGTGTTACTGGTTTATATACTTACTATACTGTACTTTTATTATTTTAGCAGATACTCCTTCTACTTATTTTTTTAAAGTTAACTGTAAAACAGCCTCAGGCAGATCCTTCAGGAGGTATTCCAGAAGAAGGCATTGTTATCACAGGAGATGACAGCTCCATGTATGTTATTGCCCCTGAAGACCTTCTAGTGGGACGAGATGTGGAGGTGCAAAACAGTGATACTGATGATCCTGTCCCAGGCTAGAGTACAGTGGTGTGATCTCAGCTCACTGCAACCTCTATCTCCTGGGCTCAAGCCATCCTCCCGCCTCAGCCTCCTGAGTAGCTGGCACTACAGGTGCGAGCCACCATGCCCAGCTAGTTTTTGTGTTTTTTGTAGAGGACAGGGTTTTGTCATGTGGCCCCAGCTGGTCTCGAACTCCTGAGCTCAAGCAGTCCTCTCACCTCAGCCTTCCAAAGTGCTGGGATTTCAGGCATGAGCCAGCATGTCTGGACCTTATTTTATTTATTTTTTATTTTTTGGTAAAGACAGAGTCTTGCTATGCTGCCCAGGCTGGTATTGAATTCCTGGTTTCAAGTGATCCTCTGGCCTCAGCCCCCAGAGTAGCTAGAAGTACAGGCATGTACTACCACACCCAACTAATTTTAAAATCAGTTAAAATTAAAATTTTGTAGAGATGGGGTCTCACAATGCTGTCCAGGTTGACCAGTTTTTCTACTATATTTTTACAGTACTTTTTAATGTTTAGATACATAAATACTTACCACTGTGTTACAGTTGTCTACAGTATTCAGTACAGTAACATGCTGTACAGATTTGTAGCTGAGGAGAAATAGGCTATAGCGTATAGTCTAGATGTGTAGTAGGCTCTGTCATCTAGATATGTGTAAGTATGCTGTATTATGTTCACACAATGAAAAAATTGCCTAACGATGCAATTTTCAGAATGTACCCCCACTGTTAAGTGATGCATGACTGTGTTGAATGTTATCCAGGCAAACAAATACTCTTCTACTTTGCTGGTTTGGATGTAAAGTGGTACAACCCTTTTTAGAACAGTTTGGTGGTTATGTATCTTAAGGCCTTATAAACATACAGGCTCTTCAGCTCCAACCAAATATGTATTGAACCCTTATTCTGTGTCACATACTGGGAACACAGAAATGAATATTAAGCAGTGTTTACTTCATTTCTACCCTTAAAAAGATTATACTTCAGTAAGGAAGATGGTGAAGAAAAACAGTTATATTCAATAAGATAAATGCTGTATAAGAGAAACACAGGGGGCCTGTGGGAACACAGTGGAAGGGCCTCTATTTTAAGCAATTGTATTCCTGTGGGTTCTTCCTTTTATTCCTGGGAACTGATGCTATGTTCTGTTTCTACAGGCTGTGCTGTCCTCCAGACCCTGCTAAGAAGCTCTTAGGCGAGCCCTTTGTCCTGCAGCAAGCTGTCCCTGTGGATTTGTTCCCCCACACCCCACACTGTGAGCTGGTGCTCCTCTTCACTCGATAAGCAGCCTCCTAGAAGACTGCAGGCTATTGTTAAGGCTGAAGTTTCAGAAACTTTCAGGTTTGGCATATTGCTACATTGCAGACCCTGGGAGCATTACAGTGGAAACCAACCTTTGGTTTGTGAATAGGAAGAATGTAGTAGGCCTCTGGTCTGAGGCAGACTTTTTTTTTTTTTGAGATAGAGTCTCATTCTTGCCCAGGCTGAGTGTCGTGGCATGATCTTGGCTCACTGCAACCTCCGCCTCCCGGGTTCAAGTGATTCTCGTGCCTCAGCTTCCCCAGTAGCTAGGATTACAGGTGCGTGCCACCATGCCTGGCTAAGTTTTGTATTTTTAGTAGAGACGGGGTTTCACCATGTTGGCCAGGCTGGTCCCAAACTTCTGACCTCAAGTGATCCACCCGCCTTGGCCTCCCAAAGTACTGGGATTATGAGCGTGAGCCACCGCACCCTCTCAAGGCAGATTTAACCTTAGTTTTCAGATTCCCTTTCAATCATACCCGTTTGCTTGGGTTTGACCACCCCCCACTCCTGGTTCTGTACTGTTTCTTCCTATTGCTGTCAGCCTTGGTTTTAGTTTATAGTCTTGTCTCCTCCCTTTGATTCTGCTTATGGTGTGGACAAATGACCTTTTTTTAGCAGCTGGTAATAATTTTACATTGACTGGAGCCTGTGCATTTGCTCAGAGATGCTACAATTTTTAGATATTTCTAAGACTTCTGGATTCATGAGGTAGTTAAGGATTAAAACCAGACACAGTCGAGGTTTTTTAAAGCAGAGTAAGCCATGAAGTGAATACCGGGTGACTGAGTGATCATTAGATGAGATTAATTCTTTCGGGTTTTCTCGGTTTTAAGGCATCTCAAATGCCCCTTGAAAATGTAGTTATCACTGGTGGTGGGCACCTGTAATCCCAGCTATTTGGGAGGCTGAGGCAGGATAATTGCTTGAACCTGGGAGGTGGAGGTTGCAGTGAGCCGAAATCACACCACTGCACTCCAGCCTGGGTGACAGAGCAAGACACCATCTCAAAAAAACGAAAAGAAAATGTAGTTGTCCCTAGGAGCAATAGCACCAATTAACTCTCACCAATGGAGGAAGAATTGGTTATTGGAGAGACCCTAAGGGAAAGGAGATTTTCAAAAAGACTGAATACCTATAACTGTGCTGTGTAGTGTGGAGGCAAAAGCTCCAAAATCTAATATAGCATAATAAACTGGATATTGAAAACTGACTATATTTAACATTCTCTAGTCCATGATTTCATCAACTCTGGAATTGTTCTTGGGTACTTGCCCAACAATTTAGATTATGTTTTGATAATCTAAAGGCCTAAGGATGTGTCATTTAGTAAGCGTTGTCTGATTCACAAAGTGATACCTGGTTAACTGGTATTTTTAATTCTTCTTAATCAAACATTCTAGAGAAGCCTCCTTCTTAGAAAAATATGACTGTTAAAGCTACTATATAATGTTTTCTATTCTTTTTTTAGATGGTGGGTCAGGTATAGCCAGAAGAGGAGACACAGGAGAGGCTCAGGAAAACAAAGTCTATTATGCTCACAGGTCCTAGACACAGGAGACATATTATGCCACATAGGGCTACATGGGAAAGACACCAGGGTAGGCAGGAGGCAGGAGGCAGAAGACAGAAGAGGGGAAGGTTTAGGCCACTGCCGTTACTTGAGTTTCCTTGGGAAAGGCAATGCAGGGCAGAGTGAACAGTTTAGGATTGGCTACTTTGAATAAGGTATAGGGGTGCTCCCTAGTTGTCTGGTGCCTGGCCATGGGGTGATTAGGACACTGGAATGTTGTCTCTTGGGGTGTGCATGCCAGGTAGAGGGAATATAGCTCTGAATTGGTTAGCTCTAAGAATTATCTAGCCCAAGGAGGAGCAGCCAGAAAGATTTATTTTATTTTTATTTTTTGAGATGGAGCCTCACTCTGTCACACAGGATGGAGTGCAATGGCGTGATCTCAGCTCACTGCAACCTCCGCCTCCCGGTTCAAGCGATTCCTCTGCCTCAGCCTCCTGAGTAGCTGGGATTACAGGCGCCCACCACCATGCCCAGCTAATTTTTGTATTTTTAGTAGAGACGGAGTTTCACCATGTTGGTCAGACTGGTCTCGAACTCTTGACCTCAGGTGATCCACCTGCCTCAGCCTCCCAAAGTTGGTTTATGGTAGTCGCATAAATTTTTTCATTTCCTTATTTTTTAATTTTATGCAATGAGTTATATTATTTTTATAACTGAAATTTTCAAAACATTTTTTCCATTTATTTTCTGTATCAGCAAATGGCAATACCATCTCTATCAATCACTTAAACCAGAAAACAGAGTTCCTTTTCATTCCTGTATCCAACTACCTATAAGGTAACTTCCTCTTGGATATCTTCTAGATTCTTCAAACTCAGTAATCTAATGTTGAATGCTTTCCATCTTTCCCCTAAACGTGTTCTTCCTCCTCTATTCTCAGTCTTTATGAATATAACAATTTACTCAGTCACCCAAGCCAGAGCCTGGAAATGATTTCTGAATCCTTCTCCTGTACTATTTGCTCCATCCAATTTTTCACGAAGTCGCCACCCCCGCAGGCTTCCATCATCTCTCTCCAGATTATTGCTGCAATAGTCATCTTCCCAACTGTTGCTGCTTGTATTCACTCTTGCCCCAGTTCATTCTAGCACCATGGCACACACCTGAAATACCAGCTACTGTGGAGGCTGAGGCTGGAGGATTGCTTGAACCCAGGAGTTCAAGACCAGCCTGGACAATATAGCAAGACCCTATCTCTTAAGAAAAAATGCAAATCTCATGTTTCTCCATTACTTAAAATCTGTCATTGGCTTCCTGTTGCTTTTCTTTTATTTAGTTAGTTATTTTGAGACAGGGTCTCAGTCTGTCACCCAGGCTGGAGTGCAGTGGTGCAATCTCAGCTCACTGCAACCTCCGCCTCCTGGGTTCAAGCGATTCTCGTGCCTCAACCTCCCAAGTAGCTGGGATAACAAGTGTGTGTCATCATGCCTGGCTCTTTTTTTTTTTATTTTTATTTTTTATTTTTAGTAGAGACAGGGTTTCACCTTGTTGACCAGGCTGGCCTTGAACTGCTGACCTCAAATGATCCACCCACCTCGGCCTCCCAAAATGCTGGGATTACAGGCGTGAGCCACTGCACCCAGCCAACTTTCTATTGCTTTTAAAATAAAGTCCAACATTATTGATGAAGCTCAAAGGCCACTTCATAATCCGAAGAACTCCATTTCTCTAGATATATTGGATTACTTTCCCTGAAAAGCAGAAAGTTCTTTCATTCTGGTCCTTTTCACATTCTGTTTCCTCAGCTTGCAGTATTCTTTTCCCTAACTCTTCTGACTTGACTTTACTCACCTTTCTGTTTTTAACTTAAATATTCCTCCCTGAAGGAATATTTAATGAATAAATATAGGATTGGCTATGGCAAATCAACTTCCTCATAATTTTGTTACTTGTTTATGGTTATACCCTCAGAGATATTGTGGGTTTGGTTCCAGATTGCCACAACATAGTGAATATCTCAATAAAGCAAGTAACATGAATTTTATGGTTTCCCAGTGCATATAAACATTGCTTATACTATAGTCTATTAAGTGTGCAATATCATTACATCTAAAAAACCAGTGTATGTACCTCAATTAAAGTGTACTTTATTGCTTTAAAAATGCTAAAAATCATCTGAGTCTTCAGTGAGTCATATATATATATATTTTTTTTTTGTTAAGACAGGGTCTTGCTTTGTTACCCAGGCTGTAGTGCAATAGCGCTATCATGGCTCACTGCCACCTTGAACTCCTGGGCTCAAGGGATCCTCCTATCTCAGCCTCCCAAGTAGCTGGTACTACATGTGTTTGCCACCATGCCTGACTATTTTTAAATTTTTCTGTAGTGATGAGATCTCACCATCTTGCTCCGGCTGGTCTCAAACTCCTAGGCTCAAGCAGTCCTCCCAGCTTGGCCTCCCAAAGTGCTGGGATTACAGGCATGAGCCACCGCGCCCGGCCAACTCTTCATCTTTAGATGAAGATACTTCATCTATCTGTATAAGGTATACAGATACATGTATACCTTATATATCTATCTTCTAAGCATAAGGACATTTTTCTACATAACCATAATATGAGTTCAACTAAGAAAATTAGCAGTACCTCACTAATCTTCACTAATGTCATCTAATGTAGTCCAGTGCTTCTTGAGGTGTGATCTGGAGACTGCCTGATGTTTCACAAGGAGATAAGGAGTTTATACCAAAGTATATATCATAGTACCACATTTTTTTTCTTTTTCTTTTTCTTTTTTGAGATGGAGTCTCACTCTGTCACCCAGGCTGGAGTGCAGCAGCACGATCTCAGCTCACTGCAACCTCCGCCTCCTGGGTTCAAGTCGTTTCTCCTGCCTCAGCCTCCTGAGAAGCTGGGAATACAGGTGCATGCTACCACACTGGGCTGATTTTTGTATTTTTAGTAGAGATGGGGTTTCACCATGTTGGCCAGGCTGGTCTTGAACTCCTGACCTCAGGTGATCCACCCACCTTGGCCTCCCAAAGTGTTGAGATTACAGGCGTGAGCCACTGCACCTGGCCTGCATTCTTTTTCTTTCCTTTTCCTTTTCCTTTCCTTTTTCCTTTTTCCTTTCCTTTCCTTTCCTTCTCCTTTTTCTTTTTCTTTTCTTTCTTTCTTTTTTATTTTTTTTGAGTGAGAGTCTTGCTCTGTCACCCGGGCTGGAGTGCAGTGGTGCAATCTTGGCTCACTGCAACCTCTGCCTCCTGGGCTCAAGCAATTCTCGTGCCTCAGCCTCCCATGTAGCTGGGATTATAGGCATGCGCCATCATGCCTGGCTAATTTTTTTTTGTATTTTTAGTAGAGATGGGGCTTCACCATGTTGGCCAGGCTGGTCTTGAACTACTGACCTAAAGTTATCTGCCTGTCTTGGCCTCCCAAAGTGCCAGAGTATCACATTCTTTATCAAAAAAGTCTTTTTCAAACAAACAAACAAAAAAAAGCACCTGAATTAAACAGTGTACTGACTTAGTGACATTGTTCATTTACATCTGTGGACTGGCAGGGTAGCACTGCTTTACATTCAGTTGCCCCAACTGTCCCCAAAATGTTTTTTATGGCCAATTCACATGTTATATTTGGTGGTTGTGTCTGTGTCTCTTTAGTATCTCTCTTTTTTTTGGGAGACGGTCTTGCTCTGTCACAGCCCAGGCTGGAGTGCAGTGGCACAATCTCAGCTCACTGCAACCTCCACCTCCTGAGTTCAAGTGATTTTCCTGCCTCAGCCTCCCGAGTAGCTGGGATTACAGGTATGTGCCACCACACCCAGCTAATTTTTGTATTTTTAGTAGAGATGGGGTTTCACCATGTTGGCTAGGCTGGTCTTGAACTCATGACCTCAAGTGATGCACCCACCTTAGCCTCCCAGAGTACTGGAATTACAGGCATGAGCCTCCATGTCTGGCCTCTTTAGTCTCTCTTAATGTAGAATGATCTTCTCACTTTTTTTTTTTTGCCCAAGGCACTGACTTTTTAGAGACCAGGTCTGTTGCACATTATGGATTTGTCTGATTTTAAGGTGACCAACGGTCCTGATTTGTCTAGGACTCTTCTAGTTCGAACACTGATCTTACATCCTGAGAAACTCCTCAGTCCTGGGTAAACCAGGATGTTTTGTTTACCTGTGTTCATGTTTAACTTTTTCTTGACCTAAATTTCTTGTAAACTTGAAGTTAGGTCTAGTGGCTTGATTAGACTCACATTAAAACATTTTTGACGGCCGGGCACGGTGGCTCACGTCTGTAATCCCAGCACTTTGGAAGGCTGAGGCAGGTGGATCACCTGAGATCGGGAGTTTGAGATCAGCCTGACCAACATGGAGAAACCCCATCTCTACTAAAAATACAAAGTTAGCCGGGCGTGGTGGCACATGCCTATAATCCCAGCTACTTGGGAGGCTGAGGCAGGAGAATCACTTGAACCCCGGAGGCGGAGGTTGTGCCATTGCACTCTAGCCTGGGCAACAAGAGCGAAACTCTGTCTCAAAAAAACAAAGAAACAAAAACACATATTTGACAAGAATACTTAAGTGGTCTGTGTGCAGTGGCTCAGGTGGAGGCAGGAGGATCACTTAGGCCCAGGAGTTCAAGACCAGCCTCAGCCTTGGTAACATAGAGAACCAAATCTTGAGAACCAAAATACGTTTTTTTTCTGTGTGAAAGGGTTTTATATCAGCTTTTAAAGTTTTTCTTTTTTCTTTTTTCTTTTTTTTTTTTTCAGAAACAGTGTCATGAAGGAAAGTTTTAAAATCTTTTTCTTTAACCTGGGCAATATGGCAAAACCCTATCTCCACAAAAAACAAAAAAAATTAGCCAGGCACAGTGGTGTACACATGTAGTTCCAGCTACTTTTGGAGGTTGAGGCAGGAAGATTGCTTCAGCCTGGGAGGTAGAGGCTGCAGTGAGCCATGGTTTCACCACTGTACTCCAGCCTGCATGACAGAGCAAGACCCTGTCTCAAAACAATCCAAAATTTAACAGCTTGCTGGACGTGCTGGTGCATGTCTGTAGCCCCAGGTATTTAGGAGGCTGAGGTGGGAGGATTGCTTGAACCCAGGAGGTTGAGGCTGCAGTGAACTGTGATGGTGCCACTGCACTCCAGCCTGGGTGACACAGCAAGATCCTGTCTCAAAAAAAAAAAAAAAAAAAAAACCCAAAAACTGAAAGTGTTGGTATGTACATCATGTTGCATCCCATTAGGAGGTACATTATTTCAGTTGCGCACTTGTAGTAAAGGTGATGGTTAGGTTGATGGCCCTCAGAACTCTCCATGTAATTTTCTTCTTTGTAATTAATAAGAAATCTGTGGGATGTTGGCCAGGTGCGGTGGCTCAAGCCTGTAATCCCGGCACTCTGGGAGGCTGAGGCAGGTGGATCACCTGATGTCAGAAGTTCAAGACCAGCCTGGCCAACATGGTGAAACCTCATCTCTACTAAAAATACAAAAATTGGCTGGGTGTGGTGGCAGACGCCTGTAATCCCAGCTACTCAGGAGGCTGAGGCAGGAGAATTGCTTGAACCCAGGAGGCGGCAGTTGCAGTGAGCTGAGATTGTGCCATTGCACTCCAGCCTGGGCAACAAGAGCGAAACTCCATTTCAAAAAAAAAAAAAAGCTATTGGATGTCACTCTAATGCCATGTGACTATCCTGTTTCCCAACAACCTCTTCCCTAAAGATTTTAGCATCCATTGATTATTGTTTCCTGACTCAGTCATTTAATATTTTTTAATTTTTTAATTTATTTTGGTCAGATGTGGTGGCTCACACCTGTGTAATCCCAGCACTTTGGGAGGCTGAAGCGGGAGGATTTCTTTTTTTTTCTTTTTTTTTTTTTTTGGGACGGAGTCTCACTCTGTTGCCCAGGCTGGAGTGCAGTGGCCCGATCTCGGCTCACTGCAAGCTCCGCCTCCTGGGTTCACGCCATTCTCCTGCCTCAGCCTCCCGAGTAGCTGGGACTACAGGCGCCCGCCACCTCGCCCGGCTAGTTTTTTGTATTTTTTTTAGTAGAGACGGGGTTTCACCGTGTTAGCCAGGATGGTCTCGATCTCCTGACCTCGTGATCTGCCCGTATCGGCCTCCCAAAGTGCTGGGACTACAGGCTTGAGCCACCGCGCCCGGCCGAGGATTTCTTGAGTATAGAAGTTTGAGAACAGCCTGGGGAATATGGTGAGACCAGGTCTCTACCAAAAAAAAAAAAAAAAAAAAAGAAAGCTTGGCATGGTGGCATACACTTGTATTTTTAGCTACTTGGGGGTCTGAGGTAGGAGATTAGCTTGAGCCTGAGAGATAGAGGCTGCAGTAAGCCATGATCAGATCGTGTCACTGCACTCCAGCCTGGGTGGCAGAGCAAGACCTTGTCTCAACAACATAATTACTTTCTCTTTATTTTATTTTATTTTTGTGTACCCACTGATGGTAAATTAATAGTTTAATTGGGGATTGAAAAGCCATAATTTCTTAATTCTGTCAATCAATCTGTGTTTATTAGCTGTCACTTTTTTTTTGTTGTTTTTTTGAGATGGAGTTTTGCTCTTGTTGCCCATGCTGGAGTGCAATGGTGTGATCTCGGCCTACTGCAACCTCTGCCTCTCGGGTTCAAGCAGTTCTCCTGCCTCAGCCTCCCAAGCAGCTGGGATTACATGCACCTGCCACCAGGCCCAGCTAATTTTGTATTTTTAGTAGAGATGGGATTTCACCGTGTTGGCCAGGCTGGTTTTGAACTCCTGACCACAGGTTATCCACCCATCTCGGCCTCCCAAATTTCTGGGATTACAGGTGTGAGCCATCGCACCCAGCCAGCTGTCACTCTTTTATAAAAATGAGCTTTTCCCTATCTAAAGGGTATGAACTAGAGTTCCTCCAAAAAAGCCAGGTAAAGACCTAAGTCTTTCCCCTTTAATACCAATTTTTAGAGCAAGAAATTAGTATAATAATTGCTTCCTAATAATTACTGTGGTGACTATATGGTAAATGCACCTGATAGCAATAAAGCATCCTGAGAATGGCCCTGTATGGCAGGATGCAATAAAGCATCCTGAGAATGGCCCTGTATGGCAGATGCACCTGAATGCAATAGAGAGTTTCCAGCTAGGGAACCCAGAGATCCATTTCTTATCTGTGAGGAGCATCTGAGGTCTTGGCCTGTCCCATGAAATGCAGGCCATACGGGGAATTGAGGCCCTTTGTTTTGGTTTAAATGAAGGTTGCCAGGTGCAGGTTGTTAGGGGGAGGGATAAGTGAAAATGCTATATAAACCCCATGCTTTTGCACGTGGTTGCAGTTCCATCCAGCCCATCACCACTGGACTCTTCCCTGAATGTAAGTCCCCAGTTAAAACAAAACAAACAAAAAAGCACCATGTCTTGTTTGCTGTCTCTGGATCTGTTCTTCGGCCTCTTGAACCTGGTTCTGTCCAAATTGGAGTTGACAGTGGTCCGGCACAATAGTGGCAAAGTTGTTTTCCCCCACTTTTTTTTTTTTTTTTTTTTAACATCACTTGATTCAGTGATTTTCTTATTTGAATTCTGTGTTTTAAGTTCAGTTCAATTATTTTCCTTTTGATGCTCAAATTTTCTACAGTTTGGCCAGTGGGAGTCCCTTCAGCTGGCTCTCATGTCACTTAACATGCCTCCATTAGTATTTGGGCACTTCCTTAGATTCTGGCACAAGATTCCCAGAGTCACTTTACATTTTCCTTGCCCCAGTCCTGGAACCAGCCATTTCCAATGAGCCCTGGTTCCTTTCAGTGTAGAATGGTGTTTAGAAACCAAGATCTGGGCTGGGTGCAGTGACTCACACCTGTAATCCCAGCACTTTGGGAGGCTGAGGTGGGAGGACTACTTGCATTCAGGAGTTTGAGACCGGCCTGGGCAACATAGTGAGACCTCCATCTCTACAAAAAAAAAAAAAAAAAAATTCCGGGCATGGTGGTGTGTGCCTGTAGACCCAGCTACTCAGGAGGCTGAGGCAGGAGGATTACTTGGGCCTGGGAGGTCAGGGCTCCAGTAAGCCATGATTGTACCACTGCACTCCAGCCTAGGTAACAGTGTGCGGCCCAGTCTCAAAAATATATAAAAAATACTGATGACCGGGCCCCAGAGATTCCAGTTTAATTGGTTTGGGGAGGATCTTAGTCATCAGTCTTTTAAAAATTACTGTCCACCCTGCCCAGTGATTCTAGTATGCAGTCAAGGTTGTGAACCAGTAGTCGAGTTTTACCTGTCAAAGTGTGATCCCTGGACCGGCAGCTTTGGCATCACCTGGAAACTTGTTAGAAATGCACACATTTGGGCTCTCCACCAACTGAATCAGAAACGCTGGGGCTAGGGCAATCTAATTTAATATGTCTTTCAGGTGATTGTGGTGTGCATTCAAATTTAGGAACGACTGATTCAGAGCAACTATTCTCAGCCTTGGTTGCATATTACCTGGAGACCTTCAAAAACAAGTTCCTGGGTGTCATCCCTTCACATTCTGATTTAATTCATTTTGAGAGTAGCCCTAGCATCGTTATTTTAAAAGCTCTCCAGATGACTCGTGTGTCGCCAAGGATGAGAATCACTTTGAATTTTTGGTCTCTAAGTCCAGTGTTTGGTGTGATGAGTAAAAGTGCACACCAGGTTGCAGATAAAATGTAACTACAGTAGTCGGGTAATATATAGGCCAGATAGCTTGTCTTTTTGCTTGCTACTCTTCTAGACCTACCCAGGTGTTCTGAGCACCGGTTTGCAGTCCTTTGCAAAGGCTTCTATTTCTTTAAAGCACTTCCTTTCTCATTCCTTCTGCCATTATTTTGGGGGGGTATGGTAGAAAGTAGGGCTTAGGTATCATCAGTTACTAGTAATCCTAGCGGAAGATTGTAATTCCTAGCCTAAGTTAATAAAATTAACTCTCAGGCTGGGTGCGGTGGCTCACGCCTATAATCCCAGCACTTTGGGAGGCCAAGGCAGATGGATCACCTGAGGTCAGAAGTTCCAGACCAGCCTGGCGAACATGGTGAAACCGCATCTCTACTAAAAATACAAAAAATTAGCTGGGCACGATGGTGGGCACCTGTAATCCCAGCTACTCAGGAGGCTGACGCAGGAGAATCACTTGAACCCAGGAGGTGGAGGTTGCAGTGGGCCGAGATCATGCTATTGCACTCTAGCCTGGGCAGCAAGAGCAAAACTTCGTCTTAAAAAAAAAAAAAAAAAATTAACTCTCATACATGTGAGAGAAAAGTGAGCTCGTTTTAATATTAAAGTAGGACAGTTATCCTCAGCCTGCTTCCCACTCCTCTTCTAGAATGGGCTTCTTTTCATTAGGCTCTTCTTAGAGTTACTGAACCAATGAGTGCAAATTTTGTCATTGCCCTTTCAGATTTGGAGTTTCACCTACTATGGTGGTTTCCAGCCTTGGCTGCACATCACTGGAATCACCTGAGGGAGCTTTTTAACACACTTCCTAGTTCCTGGGGTTTGATCCTCCAGAGATTCTGATTTAATTGGTCTGGGGTGTGGCCGAAGTATCTGAATTTTTAAAAGATCCCCAAGGTGATTCTAATTTGCAGTCAGTCAGGGTTATGATCCTCTGATTAGGGCTGTAGTTCCCAAACTTGTATATGTATTAAAATCTCCCAGGGATCTTTCCAAACTTCCAAGTGCAGACCATGCCCAGACCAACTGAATCATCACAATTGCTGGAGGTGGGACACAGGCATTGGTAATAGTAAAATTTCCCCGGTGATTCCCATATGCAGCTAGCATTGAGAAGCACAGTATGATGGTATTAGATAATGCCCTTTGATTGTTTTTGGGCTGGAAGGGAGAAGATGATTGTCATTTGTTGAGATGTAAGTCTTCCAACTCTTTATCTTCACAATTATATTGGAAATTTATAGCTTACAGGGGAATCATTGTCACTTTCCTAAGGAATATATTTCAAAATGGCATGCCCATAAAGTGCAGTCATGAAGCTCCCTTAGTACTTGCCAATTAATGTAAGTGCAAAAGGACAATTGAAATGAAATACGGCTATTATGTCTGACACTTAAAAATTTTCCATCAGATGATTCTATTTCATTAATACATGTATTTCCACATTATGTTTTTCATTGTCTCTCTTCAAAGGAGACTAAGCAGGGTGGCAGTGCCCACATGTGACCCAGAGCCACATAGTGAAGGAACATGTAAATATGCTCATGTCCATTTGTAACTGTTAGGGACATTCATGATACGTGGAGGGGAGAGGTCTTTGCTCTGAGGACATACAAAAGGAATTGAAGTATTTCAGGATATTGGTATATACCATTTGCCTTTACTGATTACCTTTATATGTAACCAAGCCAAGGAATATCAAAGAAGAGAAGGCTATACTAAGCTGTTTAGTAGTCTGTCTCCTCCAACTAGACTGTAAGGTTTAAGAGGACAAGCACTATATCTTGGTCACTGTTGTAAATGTAACACCTAGCACAGTGTCTGAAATATGGCAGGTGCTTAGATAGGCGATATAGCATACTGGCCAAGCAGAACAGTTTTGGAGTCAGGCTGACCTGGCCTAAATCCTGACTCTATCACTTACATGCTCTGTGATCTAGAACAAGTTACTTGACCTCTCAAACGCTCTTTTTACACCCCTCTCCATGTAAATTAAGGATAATAATAGCACTTATCTCATGGATATTGCTGTGACCAATTTAGTGAAACAGTCTACGTATATATAAAACACTTTGCAAATTGCTTGGCACATAGCATGCGTGAAATGGGTGTCATTCTTTTTTCTTTTCTTTTTGAGACGGAATCTCGCTCTGTCACCCAGGCTGGAGTGCGGTGGCACCATCTCGGCTCACTGCAACCTCCGCCTCCTGGGTTCAAGCGATTCTCCTGCCTTAGCCTCCCGAGTAGCTGGGATTACAGGCATGTGCCACCACGCCCGGCTAATTTTGTAATGGGTGTCATTCTTAATCATCCAATTATTTGTTGACAAATACGTGGATGTCATGGCCTGCTTTCCCTTCCTATTATTGAGATTAACTGGCAAAAATAATTTGTTTCCTGTAAGTTTTCTTTCTTTTCTTTTCTTTTTTTTTTTTTTTTTGAGATGGAGTCTCACTCTGTCACCCAGGCTGGAGTGCAGTTGCATGATCTGGCTCACTGCAATCTCCACCTCCCGGGTTCAAGTGATTCTCCTGCCTCAGCCTCCTGAGTAGCTGGGATTACAGGCGTGCACCACCACACCCGGCTAATTTTTGTATTTTTAGTAGAGATGGGGTTTCCCCATGTTGGCTGACTGGTCTCAAACTCCTGACCTCAAGTGATCCCCCCGCTTCAGCTTCCCAAAGTGCTGGGACTACAGGTGTGAGCCACTGCACCAGGCCAATTTTCTGTGTTTTCAATAATTAATTTTAGGCAAATCAAACCAAACATGTTGCAGAGTCCCTTCCCTGTTGGTGTGGGTGTTTCTCTCTCAGCATTTATGTTTTAGTCAAATATTACAGCTTCTAGTGAAAAGTTTATATACGATTTGAAGAAAAACGAAGCATAGAAAGCAGACTAGGAAGGCTATCTCTCTCATTTTGTCACCTTCATAATGTTGGTTGCTAAAAATAACCTACTTGTCAAATCGTTTCGTACTACTGTGAGAACTGCTAATGTAAGACATGTTTTCTGAAAATAACTGTGATGAGGTGTCATGGATTAAGGACTTTGGTACGGAAGTGATGGAGTTCCCTTCTGGGTGGAGTGGCTCAGGATCATAAATTGTTTGGAACACCTAGTAGCTTGCCCTTTCAGCTCCTTAAGAGGAAACCTGTTTGTAGGATTTGTTTTTTTTTTTAAACTAACCAATCTATAAATGTTGTATGGGATCCTGAATTAAATCTTGAACAACAACAAAAAGAACATTAGTGAATAAACTGAAGTCGAAATAAAGTCTGTTGTCTAGTAACTAGTATGATGCTAATGTTAATGTTAGTGTGATAGTTTTGATCAGTGTACCAGAAGATGAGATGCTACCATTAGAGGAAGCTGGGTGAAGGGTGTACATGAACTTTCTGAACTATAGTTATAACTCTTGAGTAAATCTAAAATTATTTCAAAATGCAAAGTTAAAAGAAACTAACTATAGTCTTTGGAAAACTAAATATACTGATTGAGAGCTAATTCTAGAAAAACCAGGTCTGGGCAGGTATTAAGACTACATCTCGAGGGAGAGAATTTTACTCATTCAGATACCCAGATATGTGCTAGATGTTTGACTGACTGTAAATACCACCCCTGACAAGGTGACAAGAGGGGTAGCGTGTAACAATTCTTTTACAAATATGGAACTTCTAGAAGCCTATCAAAAAAAAAAAATCTAGTTCCTTTCTTTCCATATAAGCAAGGCTAGTTCAAAACACAGTGGCCCAACTAAAAGAGGTTCAAATATAAGTTATTTTTTGGTTTTTTGTTTGTTTGTTTTTTGAGTAGCATCTAACTCTGTTGCCCAGGCTGGGTGGAGCGTTGTGTTTATAGCTCACTGCAGCCTCAGTCTCCTGGGCTCAAGTGACCCTTTTGTTTCAGCCTCCTGAGTAGCTGGGACTACAGGCACGTGTCAATATGCCTGGCTAATTTTTGATTTTTTAGTAGAGATGAGGTCTCACTATGTTGCCCAGGCTGGAAAAGTAAATTTTCTTAATCTCCCATCTTAGACTTATTTGGTCGGCTTGGAGTTAGGAAGGAATTTCTCACTGTAGTGCCAAACCTGAAATGGTAATTGTGTTTGAGCAAGTTCCCTGAACATAAGGGGCGAGGGGAGGAAGAGGAACAATCCAGGCCATTTTTGTTGATACATAATAGTTGCACATATTTTTTTGGATACATATGATGTTTCAATATATGCATACAATGTGTAATGATCAGATCAGGGTAACTGAGATATTTGTTGCCTCAAACATTTTTTCTTTGTTGGGAATGTTTAAACTCTTCTAGCTGTTTTTAAATATACAATAAGTTATTGTTAACTATAGTCACCCTACTGTGCTATTGGACATTAGAACTTACTCCTTCTATTATAACTGTATGTTTGTATTGATTAACCAACCTCTCTTTCTCCGCTCTCCCCTCCACCCTTCCCAACCTCTGGTATTTATCATTCTATTCTCGACCTCCATGAGATAACTTTGTTAGCGCTCACATGTGAGTGAGAACATATATTTGTCTTTGTGTGCCTGGCTTATTTCACTTAACATAATGGCCTCTAGTTCCATCCACATTGCTCCAAATGACAGGGCACCAGCCCCCTTAGTATTCAGTTCTCCTTTAGTCCCTGAACCACATTATCAGTGGAGTTAACTCCTGTGTTAGCTAAAAGGCAGGTGTCTTTGTAACCTCGTGTAATCAGCATGACAATTTTCTTTAAAAAAAAATGTATATTAAGAATGTGTTGGAGTAGGGGGTGTGGAATGTAAAAGAACTGTGGAACTCTTCATTATTTTAAGTTCTTTAGAGAAGTGCTCTTATATGTATGCTTTACATAGTTAGGATCAGCATGTGTATCTGCTCTTTCCTATTCTGCTGTTTTGACTTAACATTATTTCACATTCTGGTTTCCACCCGCACAGTGCACATAATTGCCATCTTTAATGACTGTGTAACATTCCATTGTATTGAATAGCATGCCAGTTGTTAGGACTGGGCTTATTTTTCTGAGCAGATCTAAAGGCCTGCTGTCTCATAGCACCAGAGGTCTATTTTAGTTCCTGGATGTGGTGACTAGCATGAGCGTGGGATGGCGTGGGATTCCTGAGTCATCAGTGCACAGCACAGCCTGAGTGCTTTGTTAACATTGCTTTCCCACCACCCAACAGCAGAGCCACCTCAGCTCCCTGGACCGGAGCCTGGCACTTACTGGGCACAGGGGTGGACGTACATTCCTCCTGAGCTGATATTATCTATGTGCCAATAGCAGAAAGCATCTGCCACCTTCTGCCTGGGATAATAATGCCACCTTGTTTCTCCCAGAGTTTGACATGAGAAAAAAGGCAAGGGGAGTGGGAGAATGTTGTATTACAGCTGAAGGAATAAGGCACAGATCAGGGGTGCCATGGCTATAGTTCTTTCAGTTGCAGCTATGAAAATACAGTGTGATGAGGGGATGGTTTCAGTCTTGGAAAGTTGGGTGACAGTTCTCATTCTCTGTACTCCTTCGTGTCAGAAATTTAAGGTTTGGTCTTCCAATAAAGGGTTTACAGCGTTGAGTAACAAAGCAGTGAGTCCAGGCTTGACCCCTAACTCAGCCATGGCCATCTTATGGTTAAGAATACTAGTTGGCAGGATTCTCCTGAGAAGAGTGGTCTTGTGTTAAGTGAACTTATTACATCTTGCCAGTAGCAACTGCCTTGAAAATGAGTGATTTGAAGACATTATTGAGAGGAAAGAGCGATATTCAAAACACAGCTGGGGCTGGGCACGGTGGCTCACACCTGTAATCTCAATACTTTGGGATGCCAGGGTCAGAGGATTGCTTAAGCCCAGGAGTTCGAGGTTGCAGCAAGCTATGATTGTGGCACTGCACTACAGTCTGGGTGACAGAGCAAGACCCTGCCACTAAAACAAAAATAAAAACACAACTGGTATGGCCCAAACACCCAACACTTGAATCTCTGGGAGATTTATAACTAATTTAGCTACTACTGGTTTCCATGCTCCAACCCTGAATTACCACTGTTCTTTCTTAACCTTTGCTGCGTGCTAACTGTACGACCCATTTCCTACAGAGGTCACAGATTGCTTAACAACCCTGCTGACAGAGTGCTACTGGCAGGTAGACAACACATGAATGACGAGTGAGGACTGGAGTGCAGGAGTTGAAAACCATTCAGAGCAGAAGGACCTGTCTACTTATCCATAGTGAATTCTCTAGTCAGAAAGCCCAGGTCTGTCCCTGAAAGATAAGATAGAAACATACCCAGAGCCATATGAGTGAGTGATAGCCCAGGGTCATTCATAAGCTGCAAGTGCCTCTGATGGTAGCTACATTCTAAACGTCCTGGAGAGCGACCAATACATTGACAACTAAAGAAAAGAAATCCCACTCATAGGTGGGAATTGAACAATGAGATCACTTGGACACAGAAAGGGGAATATCACACACCGGGGCCTATTGTGGGGAGGGAGGAGCGAGGAGGGATAGCATTAGGAGATATACCTAATGTAAATGACGAGTTAATGGGTGCAGCACACCAACACGGCACATGTATACATATGTAACAAACCTGCGTGTTGTACACATGTACCCTAGAACTTAAAGTATAATAATAAAAAATAAAATAAAAATTAAATAAGAAAAAGAAATTACATCAAAATGTTAACATTTTACAAAGCTTGGTAATGGCTGTGTTATTGCATTATAACTCCCTGTATGCATTTCATTTTGCTTAATTTAAAAAAAAAAACAACGAAAGAAAGAAATTGAATTCAGTCTGAGCCATTAAGAGGGAGAGGAAGAAACGGGAGGGGATGTTAGTTTACTCATCCATAAAACAGAGGAAAAGATCACCTTTTTTATATGTTGAACATTGAGAACTCTATTTCTGTGGCATCTGTTCTCCTGAAACTTTTAATCAGGCAACCCAGAAGACTTGAACCTTCATAAACCAAATGCCAGCTCTAAAATGCAGCCTTACTTGAACTGACAGGTCAAAACAATATAATAATTCATCCTGACAAAAATGAAAAATTATTTTCCATTAGCCCATTTTGCTGAAAGGCTAATAACAATATATTTCCTTATAAATTTATTCCATTTCAATTTTAAAAATGGAATTTTGTATCTATTTTAGTTTTTATTATCTTCTACTACCTTCCATTATTGTCCTTTTTTTAATTACGAAAGAGCTTATCTCTATAAACTATCTTTTTTCTGTGACGAGTTAAGAGACAGCAATAAACTTATACAATTTTTAAAAAGCAGCATTTGATATTTTAGATACTGAGAGCAATTCATTTATAACCATTTTAAGGGGAAAAAAAAGCCAAATGTGCTCCTAAGACTCCTATGAGTAAATGTATTGTATTAGTCCATTTTCATACTGCTATGAAGAAATACCCAACACTGGGTAACTTATAAGGAAAAAGAGGTTTAGGGCCGGGTGTGGTGGCTGACACCTGTAATCCCAGCACTTTGGGAGGCCGAGGCAGGTGGATCACCTGAGGTCAGGAGTTCAAGACCAGCCTGGCCAACATGGTGAAACCATATCTCTACTAAAAATACAAAAATTAGCCAGGTGTAGTGGCACACACTTGTAGTCCCAGCTACTTGGGAGGCTGAGGCAGGAGAATCACTTGAACCCGGGAGGGAGAGGTTGCAGTGAGCTGTAATCGTGCCACTGCACTCCAGCCTGGGTGACAGAGCGAGACTCCATCTCAAAAAAAAAAAAAAAAAGGAAAAGGTTTAATGGACTCACAGTTCCACATGTCTGGGGAGGCCTCACACTCATGGCAGAAGGTGAAGGAGGAGCAAAGGCACATCTTACATGACTGCAGGCAAGAGGGTGTGTGCTGCGGAACTGCCCTTTATAAAACCATCAGATCTTTTGAGACTTATTTACTATCATGAGAACAGCATGGGAAAAACCCACCCCATGATTCAATTACCTCCCACCAGGTCCCTCCCACGACATGAGGATTATGGGAGCTACGATTCAGGATAAGATTTGGATGGGAACACAGTCAAATCATATCATGTATATTCGTGATACATCATTTGAAAGAGTAAAATACGATGGTGTAACTGAAAAAAAAAAAAAAAAACCCCAAGGCAACCACTTGCCTTTTAGAAAATTTGCCCTCCAGGCTCAAGAAACTATCCATTTCTTGGTCCCTGGGCTGCCCCACTGAGAAAGAGATTTGTAAAACCTCTTTGGCAGATTTAGGATTCTCAAAGACAAAAATATGGGAGGCATTGGTTGTAATTACCCTAGATTCTCTTTGCACTTTGTACTTGAGAGTCTAAGACATCTCTTTGGGCTGTTCTCTACAGAAAAGTGGATACCTATCCCAGAAGGGGGACTATAGCTTTCTGATGATCTCACTGAGCTCCTTCCCCAAATCAACATAAGGCCGGGCGCGGTGGCTCACGCCTGTAATCCCAGCACTTTGGGAGGCCGAGACGAGCGGATCACGAGGTCAGGAGATCGAGACCATCCTGGCTAACACAGTGAAACCCCATCTCTACTAAAAATACAAAAAATTAGTCAAGCGCGGTGGCGGGCACCTGTAGTCCCAGCTACTCAGGAGGCCGAGGCAGGAGAATGGCGTGAACCTGGGAGGCGGAGCTTGCAGTGAGCTGAGATGGCGCCACTGCACTCCAGCCTGGGCGACAGAGCGAGACTCCGTCTCAAAATCAATCAATCAATCAATCAATCAATCAATCAACATAATAGTAGCTAACATTTAATATCCTACTTAGGATGTGCCAGGCACTATTCTGAACATTTTTGTATGTATCATCCCTTTTAAACTTTACAGCAGGCCTTTGAGGTAGGCACTGTTATTCATGCCTTCACTGGGGGAAATTGCCTGGTCACTCAGCTTGATAAGGGGTTTGGAAAGTATATTAACAGCCTGTAGCAACACAATTAAGATTCACTCAAAAAGAGATTTTTTTTTTTTCTTAAATGATTAAGGGTACACTGATTGTATTGGGAGGAGGTTATTTAAATAACATTTTGTCATTGATAGATTCTATGTAGGAAAATTTGGTTGACACCCAGGAACACCTACATTGCACAAAAGGAAGTGTGCCAATACTGAAATTCAGTTGTGTTAGATGTTGTTCAACTTAGATTCTTTACCCAGCTCACCTTCATAGGGTACAATCCCATCCCTTTTTCCCATCCACTTCCCCTTCTCTATTGACTGAGAAAGTATGCCTGCCTCATAAACACACGTTATAAAGAGAAATGTGCATGATCCAATTTTCTTACAGTTTGTTGAATCGTAGTCTCCTGCCTGATAAAACTCTTATTCAGTAGCGATATTTGTTGCATCCCCAGGTGAGAATGATTGTCAGCAGAATTCTCCATCGATATTTATGAGGCAAATTGGAGGAAGGTAGATGGCCTGAGAGACCAAAGAAGACCCAGGGAGGATGCAGTATTTTTGAACAGAATAGGGCACTGGCTTGGGCACATGAGATCTGGATTTTTAGGAGCAGCTCTGCCAGCCATCAGCTGTACCATCTTGGGCAAGCCACTTAACCTCTCTGTACCTCAAGTTCCTCATTTTTATAACAACAGGGGTTGGACCAGAGGCTCTGTAAGGTTCCTTTCAGCTTCATAATTCTAAGCTGTGCCTCAGTCAGAATCCTATCAAAGACCTATAAGGTGCTTGGGATGGTTCCCTTGAAGATAAGAGCAAATGATGCAGCCATCTACAGTGTCAGACCTTCCAGATAGGGTTGTAAGAGGGATCCTTCTGTACAGAGTTTCTATCCCTGAGAAGCAGTTATGAGTTAGTTCATTTATACTGCTTGGTGAGATGGTATAGGGTAGACAGCTAAGAGCAAGGGTTGTGGAGTAGGACCTTAGTTTGAAAACCATTTCTGCCACCTCCTGTCCCAGGGTCCCCAGGGAAAAATTATTTAACCTCTCTGAACATCATCTTCTGCCTCTGTAAGATGGTGGTGGTAGAATCAACTTCAGAGGCTTTTGAAGATGAAAGGCAGTTATATATATAAAGCACTTAGTCCAGCAACTGGCAAAATGGAAGTGCTGGATCAACAATGTGTGCTACCACTATTGTTGTGCTTATTGATATTAACATAATTCTCCTGACACGGACATGGATATACTTCGGCATTTTTTTTTTTTTTTTTTCCAGACAGAGTCTTACTCTGTTGCCCAGGCTGGAGTGCAGTGGCGCGATCTCAGCTCACTGCAACCTCCATCTCTGGGGTTCAAGTGATTCTCTGGCCCCAGCCTCCCGAGTAGCTGGTATTACAGGCTTGTGCCACCATGCCTGGCTAATTTTTGTATTTTTAGTAAAGGTGGGATTTCACCATATTGGCCAGGCTAGTCTTGAACTCCTGACCTCAAGTGATCCACCTGCCTCGGCCTTCCAAGATGCTAGACATGAGCCACCGCACCCGGCCAGCATTTTTTCTTAGATAAAGCTTTCTCTTTCTTTCTGGCTTTAAGTAGCTCTAGAGTCAGAAAGATCGGGATTGAATTTCCTGCCCTGCTTTTTATGTTCCTCAACCCCAAATTTTCAAATTCAATTTAATTTCTAAATTGATATATAATAGATGTACACATTTTGTGGGTACATATGATGATTTAATACATTCATATAATTTATGAAGATCAAGTCAGTGTAATTGGGATATCCATCACCTTTAATATTTGTCTTTATGCTAGAACATTTGAGTTATTCTCTTCTAGCTATTTTGAAATATACAATAGATGATTATAAACGATAATCACCCTACCAATCTGTCAAACTGTTTCTATGTATCCATTAATCAACCTCTTTTCATCTCCCGCCCCATCCCCCACCACCCCGCACTTTCCTGTCCTCTGGAAACTGCCAGTCTATTCTCTATCTTCATGAGATCCACTTTTTTTTTTTTTTTTTAAGCTCCGACATATGAGTGAGAACATCCTGCTCTGCTTTTTGTAGGCTGTGGGATCTTGGGCAAGTTTATTTGACTTTTCTTCCCCTTAGTTTCCTCATCTGTGAAATGCAGTCAGGTATAGTGCTTACCTCCAAGGGTTGTTGTGAATAAGATAATGGAAATAAAGAACTTAGCACTGTGCCTGGCATCCAGAAGGCACTCAATAAATGGTGGCTGTGCTGCTCATGGTGAAGGTAATATAGATTGAGCATCCCTAATCTGAAAATCCAAAATCCAAAATCTTCTAAAATTAGAAACTTTTGGAGTCCTGACATGACACTCAAAGGACATGCTCATTGGAATATTTCAGATTTTTGGATTAGGGATGCTCAACCAGTAAGTACATATAATATTCCCAAATTAAAATAAATCTGAAATCTGAAATGCTTCTGGTCCCAAGCATTTCAGATAAGGGATACTCAACCTATAGTGGTAGTAATGGTAAATAACTACCACCACCACTGTTACCCTTGGGATAGAGGGATCAATGCATTCAAGTGCCTACATTTTTTTGCATAGCTAACCAAAATGTTGGTAGAGGCAGCAGTTGCTGTTCCTGAAGGGACAGCAAGGCAATTGTTCTGGGCTTCACAGACAGTGTCTGGGGCTTTAAAACAAAGTTGTTTATGGAGGTATGACTGAAAATGATTCAGTAGCGCATAATTCTCAGCAAAGAAGTTCTGTTTATTTTTGCCAATCCTTTTCTGCCCAAGAACCTTAAAGAAAAAAATATGTATTTCTAAATGAACCCTGTATTTCTAAGGCTCAATTTTGGTTGATCACCCATGACTTATTGTCCACAAGCTTTGTCAGCAGCATCTGGGTACAAAGATGTAAAGTCTCTGTTCTTTTTTACCAAAGTGATCTTCATTCTCAGTGGATGTCATCTCACTCTTCTTGAGCCTCTCAGTGAGTATAGGACTGATTTGATGGCTAGAATATAGATATACAGGGACAACGGGTTCTCAGGCATGTGATATTAGGGTAGGTGGAGTTGTATGGGGAGTATAGAGATATTATCAAATGGAAATTTAAAAACCGGGTAGTCCTGATAGTTCTGGAGATGAACCTGTTCGCTGAGGGAGGGATATCAGCTGTTTCTTTTGGTTTCACTGTTTTTCTCTTTAGTAGTCTGTTGAAAGTAAAAAGAGAAAAAGGTCAGTTATTGTAAGTGAAGCCAAATGCCAGGTTTCCTGTCCTTCCCAGACCATTTCAGGGTAGAAGGGTATTGGCCAGTTTCCAACAGGGTATAAACTACACCCCACGAGGTGCCCATCCTCTGCCCTGGTGTCGTACTTTCTCTCACTCTTGTTCTCTCCCCTCTGCCCTTCATTTAAGTAGTATTAACTATAAGAACCAAAGGCTTCTTCACAGGAATTTTCCAGTAACATCTTTTCTGTGTCCCAGGAATCCATTCTTTTTTTTCGCCCTAAGTTCTGGAGTTATAGAAAGGAAAATGGATTTAAATTTTCAACAAAGATTTAGGGGTAGTTACTGATATCTAAAAAAAAAAACACTTCCTCTTCTACCACTTCCTTCCACTCTACTCTCTACTCTCATCCTCACCCCTTGTCCCCAGAGCAGTGTCTGTCTCCTTGTTAGTGGCCCAGGCCAAGTCCAAGCCCCTCCATGTAGGTGTAACAACCCAAAGCTCCAAGGTAGCCAGGGATATAAAAGGTCATGTCCCTTTCAGAGCTGAGATGACATTATAATATTGACAGTTAACAATCTTGGAGACTGGGGTCCTAAGGAATACTGAGAATGAGTGGCCAGTAACTACAGCCTTTAAGCCCTCATAGCTTTTTTTTTGTATTGGGAGAAATGATATCTGCTTATTATAAAAAAAAGAAAATTTCTTTTTTTTTTTTTGAGACGGAGTCCCCCTCTGTCTCCAGGCTGGAGTGCAGTGGCGCTATCTCAGCTCACTGCAAACTCCGCCTCCCGGGTTGAAGCGATTCTTCTGCTTCAGCCTCCCCAGTAGCTGGGACTACAGGTGCCTGCCACCACGCCCGGCTAATTTTTGTATTTTTAGTAGAGACGGGGTTTCACCATGTTGGCCAGGATGGTCTTGATCTCTTGACCTCGTGATCTGCCCCCCTCAGCCTCCCAAAGTGCTGGGATTACAGGCATGAGCCACTACGCCCGGTCAAAAAGAGAAAATTTATAATAAAAAATCCAAAGGAAAGGCATTTAGGCCTTTTACATCTCACAGTCACCTAGTATCTTTCGGTGATATTCCTCCAGGTATTTCTATATCTGTATATGTATTGTGCTATACGTGCTGTACTCTAACTTGCTATTTTCCCTAACAAAAATGCCAGGTTGTGGAAAACTTTCCATGTCAATAAATAGAAGTCCACATTAGCCTTTTTAATGTATGCATAGTATTCCATGGCATAGATGCATCCTAATTTATTTAGCCATTCTCCATTGTTGGACATATAGGCTGTTTCCCACTTTTAGTTATTGTACACAGTGCTGTGATTAAACATCCTTGAGGGTCTGTTTTTGGGTACTTGTGTAACTATCCTTGGAGATAGCTCAAGAATTGAGATTACTAGTTCATAGTGTATTCATGTTTTTAAAGTTCTTGATATATATAAAGTTCTTGTACTTCCACCACTGGAATCATAAACTTTAAGATAACCCTATAGCCATCTAAAGATCTTGTGTCAACCAGTGCTGGGGCATCATGCTGGACTACCAGAAGATGGTACCCAAGCACCCTTCCTGTACTTCTTCTATTTCTCTTCTCCTAATCACCAACTATAGAGTGAGGAAAGAATTTCAGGCTCAAAATTGGAATACTATTGTAGAAATTGTTAGGGAAGGCCTATGTAAATTTTCTTCTGTAGCCACTGATCCAGCATTACCTTCAAAAATATTGTCATCAACATATGGAGCTGGAGTCTATAAGTCACTCCTTCAGTTGTAGTGAAGCTTTGTAGTATTCTAAACTCTAGTTCTCCTAGAACATTCACCTTCTTTCATGGGTTCATCTAAAGCAAATGTTACTGACATATTCTTTTTAGGCCGTAATCTTGTACCTTCTTTCTGTACAACAAGAAGATGGGGGAGGGGATGGGGAAGTTAGTTGGTGTCCACGTGTTCAGGGATTGGTCACTGAGTATTAACATTTAAAGGGCCATTTACCTGTAGGATTGACTTTAGAGGCTTAGCTTCTGTTGAGCATTGTTCTAGATGCTGTCTTTTCTCCTTTGACATTCCTGTTCTGGTGGATAAGCTGGGGGAAGATGGAAAGGACAAGAGTAGTAGAAACAGACACACTTCAAGTTTCTTTATCTAATGCAGCTACTACCCCATCCCTGCCGTATGTCTTTGGGCAATGAAAGTGACAACAGAGCAGGAAGATGTTTAGGCCTTTTGCTCCTCAAAACTCTGATCACCTCCTATTTTCTTCTTCTTTTTCCTCTTTTCAACATTTCTGTCCTCTCCCATCATTCCTCATTATTGGGAGGATTGTAGAACTAGACGCTGAGAATCTGGAGTAGGTTCATGGCATTCATCCATAGAATAATGCCAGTAGGCTCTTTAAGGGGCTCATGTTCCTTTTCTCCTCCACATGGCAAATCAGAGATTAGAAACCCTGTTTTGGGGAGGCTGTAATGCTGATAGGTTGGCTTACCTTTATGAAAATCATTCCCCTCACATGACCACTCAAGTTATGCCAGGGATGGGGTGTACCTAACAATGTTGGAGTGTTGGTGGGCACTGCCCTAGCCTCATTTGAGCCAATGATATCAAGAGACTTGCTCAATGCCACCCAGAATCCAAGCATCTCCCAGAACTCCTCGCTCATGAGAAAGACTGATCCCTGTTGCTTTTCTTATCAGTAAATCTCATGGAGGCATCTCAGTACCTGTGTGATGAGCATCCTTCTCCAGAGCCTGTGTTATTCTTGGAGATTGAGATGCTCGAGGTAGGTGGTAGTTGGCAAGTATTAATGACAGCTAATAGCCAGCGCAGTCCTTCAACTATGGGCTGATGGTTTCTTCTTTCAAGGCTTCTGATGGCTGAACATGGCTCCTGTGACAGAAGAGAAGGATGCAGACCTGGAGCCTGGGACCCCTGGGGCCCACAGTACCAGTCACTCTCATTCAAAGAGTGGAGGAACACATAAGCTCTGCTATGCCTAGAGAGGCTCTGAGACTTCTAGGAGACACTCAGCATTCACATCTGAGAAGGCAAATGACAGACATAAAAAGCTGAGTTCCTTTAATAAAGTGGTTGTGGTGTCTTGGGTGTGTGACCTTGAGCAAGTCACATAGAGTCTCTGAGCCTTGGCTTTTTTATCCATAAAATGGGGATATTCATGTGTCCACTTTACAGAACTATTTTGAAGGAAGAATGCAATATTTGTTACCACCATCAAGTCAGGAATCACTATGGGTGTTGCCTGACAGGGAGAGACCTTGCCCCAAACCCAACATATGGGGCTGATTATAGAATGGGCCAAGGGCTGCATCTGCTGGGCTCCAGAGGAAGAGGGAAGGAAGGGGTTGACACTTACCACTCGGCATGGGCACTTATTCTCTTTCACTAGCTTCTTTAGAAGTAGATAGTCAATAATATCAGAAGGCATGAGGGCTTTCTTCTTGTCTTGTTTGTTTGCTAAGCTAAAACAGAGCATATGAGAGAGGGAGGAAAAAAGAGTGGAAGAGTGAAACCAAAATAGAAGCAAAAGGCGAGAAAAGGAGGGAAAGAGGAGGAGAACAAATTCTACTATAACTGCTACATATCCAGGAATTAAGTTTAAAGACATACCTAATGAGATGAGCTAGACATTTTTCTAGCCAACTCCCAATGAAGGAAAGTATAGCACAAATCATTTGAATCCACGATAGTCCCCCCAGGGCTCATTTCTCACTTCCCCTACATTATGCTATCGAGCTTTAATTAGAATTGCTAACTGGGCTATGAACAGATTTGGAGTTTTTACATCCTTTCCCAAACTCTGTTCATGCTCTAGTTGGGGTTGCTAATGAGGAATGAAAGAGGCATAAAGGGAGTTGGGGGCGGGGATGAGAATTGACTGGCCACCTGCATTATCACCCTGGAATAAGTGCTAGTTATGTAACTTTTGAGCAATCTGATCAGAGAGGAGGTCATTGGCATCGATTATACAAGATAGGGGTTCTCTGCTATCATGAGGTTTCAGGATCAGAGACCGAAACCAGAAAAGATAATAAGCAAATTCAGGAAGGTAGTCTTCAGGAAGAGTCAAGGGGTGGAGGTGGTGGATACCGCTTTTCATTTCCCTTTGATGCTTCCCTTCAAAATTACCTTTGTACAGTTAGGTAACATGTCCCCCATGGCAGTGTGTGGTAGAAAGTAGCTCTTGAGAACAGACCCCAGAGAATTGGGCCGCTTTACCTCACTGAGCCTAAGGGAACAGAAGGCCTAGCTGGGTGTGACAAAGGGACCACCCGACCCTTCATTTCTATACTTTTAAGGGTACAAATTGGGAAGCAGAAATAGGACATAAAGGCAGAATCTTACCGTAAGATGGGTTTCCCTGCCACTCTTTTATCAGACAGCAGATGTGTTAAGATGATCTTCACTTCCTGCATGCGTCTTATGTCACTGGAATCCAGGACGAAAACAAGCCCATGGGCCTGTGCATAGTAGTTTGGCCATGCTTCCTGACCCTTCAGATCTCCATTCAGGTCATAGATGGAAAGTTCATACTCATCTAACAAAAGTGTAGTCAGTTCCGATTTCATACAATGGTCTGTCTTACTGGGAAGTACTATGCATAGGGGAAAAGAGGAGAAGCAATCATTTAGATGGAAACTCCATACTCATCTAACAGGAGTAGAGTCAGTTCCGATTTCATACAGTTGTCTATCCTACTGGGAAGTACTATGCAGAGGGGAAGAGAGGAAAAGCAATCACAAAGTAGGGAAATATAGTTAGATCGAATAATTTGTTGAACCCTGACTAGAGCCTGCTCTGAGAAATCCCACTGAAGCATCCTGCCACCCTGCCCATACTTGGGTACTATCTTCCTAAATCATCGCTTTACCCATACTATCCTCTCCTGGCTCAGTAACCTTTAGTGAGTGTCCACTGCTTCCAGATATAATACAGACTCCTTCACCTCCTAACCTGCTAGACCTATCTCCTAGTGCTATAACCTGACGGGTGTCCACACTGTCGCTGGTACATACCAAATCTGTTCTTCCCTTGGCTCCTTTGCCCCTACTTCTCCCACTCTACATCAATGTCGTGCTTTCTCTTGCCCTGTGATTTTACAAGATGTCATTCTCTCTGCTTAGAACACTTCTACTCTTTGCTTAGTTAATGCCTATTTTTTAAAATGTCAATTTTGATCTTGTTTATTCTAGAGTTTTCCCACACACCACCAGCCATCTGGATAAGGTACCTTTCTTCTGAGTTTACCATTGTCATAGCACATATTACAGTGTTGTAAATTCTATGGTTTATTTATCTGGGTTATAAACTGCAACAGGACGGGAATCCTTTCAATTTTATTGAAATGTATTCACCATTATATCCATGATGCCAAGCACATTCATTATTGAATTAATCTGATAAATGAATGAATGAACAGGAGGTCCTTCTCTCCCACCCTTCAATACCCAGCTCAAGTACTGTTTAGGAAGACTTCTCTGGCCTGTCCACTTCGCACTTCTCTCTCTCTTGTTGAGCACAAGGTCTGTTGAGCTGGTCCTTCACCTCTTTTTGTGCTTGCTTTGTCTCTCCAACTAAAACATAAGCTATGTGAGGGAGGATGTTTGTATTACCATACACACAGTAAGTGTTCAATAAATGTTTATGGTGGTTGTTACTGTAGATGAAGGTATGAAGTTGTCTTCCACATATCTCTTCCAAGAAACCATGCTAGACTTAGAAACATTTTCCTTTGAAAAGCTATAGCCAGAACATAAAATCTCACAGGGAATTCCATACCTCATTCAGCTCCCATAGAAATGGAGTTGAAAACGGCAATCTTGGCTGGGCACGGTGGCTCGCGCCTGTAATCCCAGCACTTTGGGAGGCTGAGGTGGGTGGATCACCTGAGGTTAGGAGTTCAAGACCAGCCTGGCCACCCTGGCAAAACCACATGTCTAGTAAAATACAAAAAAAAAAAAAAAAAAACCCAGCCAGGTGTGGTGGCACATGCCTGTAATCCCATCTACTTGGGAGACTGAGGCAGGAGAATCGCTTGAGCCCTGGAGAAAGAGGTTGCGGTGAGCTGAGATCACGCCACTGCACTCCAGCATGGGGGACAAGAGTGAAACTCCATCTCAAAACAAACAAACAAACAAACAAACACAAACAAAAAGAATGAAAATGGAAAATGGCAGAGTTTATATGCATTCCAGTCTGTTGAACTGACCATTCTAGCCTAGCTCTCTTCCCACATTAGTAGCAAAATGACTTTATATATTCTCTACACCCATACCTGGGAGCACTAAGACTAGAATTCATAACTTCTTATTTGTAGTCTTAGATCTGCATGTGACATTTTCCATAGGATTGCCAAAATGAGTCATTAATGTGAAAAGTTAGTAATATGCTTTTGGGTCTTTGGAAATGAGAATACATATATATATATATGTGTATGTATATATTATTATTATGTTTAAATGTGATTTTCATAACATCTCTTCTGATTTCATGTTAGGCAATGAACTTTTAAATTATAGCTTTCAGATAAAATAATTTTCAGCCACAACTTTGATGTGATATTTGCTATATCTGTATTAGACTACTCAAAAATAATAAGTGGATCAGGGGCGGTGGCTCACACCTGTAATCCCAGCACTTTGGGAGGCCGAGGCAGGTGGATCACCTGAGGTCAGGAGTTCAAGACCAGCCTGGCCAACATGGTGAAACCCTGTCTCCACTAAAAATACAAAAATTAGCCGGGCGTGGTGACGGGCACCTGTAATCCCAGCTACTCGGGAGGCTGAAGCAGGAGAATCACTTGAACCCAGGAGGCAGAGGTTGCAGTGAGCTGAGATCTCACCATTGCACTTCAGCCTGGGCGACAGAGCGAGATGTCTGTCTCAAATAAAAAAAAAAAAAAAAAGTGACTAGGTTAAAACTGTAAAGGTAATATTAGAGTTTCCTTCATCGAGAAAAGATTTATATATTTTTTTGCCGTGTCAGAGAAAAAAATTTTTTTCCTTAGTTTTCTTTTTCTTTTTACTTGAAACCTTACCAGTTCCTTCAGTTAGTGCATTCTATTGTTGGTGAACCCTAGATGCTGTGAGCAGTTGTTCCCTGACAATTTACATTTATCTTATTTCCTCTATTAAGGTATAAACACTCTAAGGACAGGTACTGAGTCTGATTCATCTCTGTATCCCTAGTGGAGTGTTTCATAAAGCATGGTCTGGGCACCATACAATTGATAATTACGTAGGGGTGATTGTTAAAGCCTAGTCCAGACCAAATGAATCACAAACCTCTAGGCTTGGAACACAAGTATTTGCATGTTTAATGAACTCCCTATGGTTAACAAAATCCTGAGGTGATTCTTCTGCACTTTAAAGTTTGAGTACCACTACCCTAGAGAGCCATGAAACTCATGCCTGATTGTGTCTCAGCATCATCTGATGAGCTTATTAAGATACAGATTCCATGCTACACACCTGTAGTCCCAGCTACTTGGAAGACTGAGGTGGGAGGATCGCTTGAGCCTGGGCAATCAAGGCTGTAGTGAGCCATGATCACACCACTGTACCACTGCACTCTGGGTGACAGAGTGAGACTCTCTCAAAAAAAGAAAAAAAAAAAAAAAAAAAAAAAGGAAACTGTAGATTCCATAGGCTCTTCCCAGACCAAAGTTTTTGAATCTCCAGGTCCCCTCTCAGTAGGGTTGAAAGCTCTCCAGGTGATTCTGGTTACGGTTACTGGTTCTCAGTATTCGCTGTTCTCCATGATCACCTGTAGAGCATTGTATTTATTTATTTATTTATTTATTTATTTATTTATTTATTTATTTATTTTTAAGCCTGGAGTGCAGTGGCACCATCTCGGCTCACTACACCTTTTGCCTCCCAGGTTCAAGCAATCTCTTACCTCAGCCTCCTTTGTAGCTGAGATTACAGCCCCCCGCCACCACACCGAGTCAATTTTTGTATTTTTAGTAGAGACGGGGTTTCACCATGTTGGCCAGGCTGGTCTCGAACTCCTGACCTTGGGTGATCTGCCCACCTTGGCTTCCCAAAGTGCTGGGATTACAGACGTGAGCCACCACACCCAGCCACCCCCAGGCCTCGTTCTCTTAGGGTTTGAGTCCATAGATCTGGGGTGGGGCTGAAGCATCATGACTTTTTTAAAAAGCTCCCCAGGTGATTGAAATATATAGCCAGGTTTGAAAGGCACTAGTCTAAATGTCCTCATTTAGGGCACCTGCTTGTGCCAGTGGTTGGGTTTCTTCTTGCCTTACATGACCATGCCAGACAAAAGAGTTTTAGTGAATTGTGTCAATAATAATGACTTGGAGGAGGTGGCATAAGATGGCCAAATAGAATCCTTCAATGATGATCACCCCTGCAGGAACACCAAATTGAACAACTATTCACATGAAAGCACCTTCATAAGCATCAAAAATCAGGTAAGCGATCATAGTACCTGATTATAACATCTGTATTTTTTTCTTTTTTTGAGACAGGGTCTCACTCTTGTCGCCTGTGCTGGAGTGCAGTGGCTCAGTCTCAGCTCACTGCAGCCTTGACATCCTAGACTCAAGTGATCCTCCCACCTTAGCCTCCTGAGTCACTGGGATTACAGGCATGTGTCACCATACCTGGCTAATTTTTGTATTATTATTATTTTTTTTGTAGACAGTTTTGGCATGTTGCCCAGGCTGGTCTTGAACTCCTGGGCTCAAGCAATCTGCCTGCCCTGGCCTTCCAAAGTGCTGGGATTACAGGCATGAGCCCCCGCACCCCACCTTGGTTATAACATCATGTCAAGGAAAGAGGCACTGAAGAGGGTAGGAAAGACAGTCTTGAATCACCAGTACCACCCTTTCCTCATCCCCTGGCAGCACCACATGGCACAGAGAGAGAATCTGTGCTTGAAAGAGAGAGTGCAGTGATTGTAGGACTTTGGATTGGAACTCAGTCCTGCCCTGTCACAGCAGGAAACTACATAGGGCAGAATTTGCCTAGCACTTATGGAGGAAGCATTTAGACCAGCCCTAGCCAGAGGGAAATTGCCCATTCCAACAGTTGGAACCTGAGTTCCAGCAAGCCCTGCCACCATGGCCTGAAGTGCTCTGGGGTGCTAAACAAATTTGAAAGGCAGTCCAGGCCACAAGGACTGCAGTTCCTGGACAAGTCCTGGTACTGTGATGGGCTTGGAGCCAAGGACTTAGGGGGCATGCAACCTAGTGAGTCACCAGCCAGAGTGACCAAGGGAAGTGTTTGTGTCACCCCTCCCCCCAGTGCCAGGCAGCACAGCTTGCAGCTCCAGGAGGAGAGGGAAGAGTAAAGAGAACATTGTCTTACAACTTGAATACCAGCTCAGCCACAGGAAAATAAAGTACCAAGCAGAGTCCTGAGGCCCCCATTTCAGGCCATGGCTCCCCGATGACATTTCTAGACCCATCCTGGGCCAGAAGGGAACCCAGTGCCCAGAAGGGAAGGACCCAGTCTTGACAGGATTCACCACCACCTGACTAAAGAGCCCTTAGGCCTGAGTAAACATCCCAAGCAAGTGCCAGGCAGCAGTCACCATGGGCCTTGGGCAAGACCTGGTATTGTGCTGGCTTCAGGTGTGACCCAGCACATTTTCAGCGGTGGTGGCCATCAGGAGAGACTCCTGCTTGAGGAAAGGAGAGAGAAGAGTAAAAAGGACTTTGTCTTGCAACTTCACTACTAGCTCAGCCACAGTGAAATACAGCACCAAGCAGACTCCTAAAGTCCCTGATTCCAGGCCTTAGCTCCTGGAGGGCATTTCTAGACTCATCTTGGGCCAGAAAGGAAAACGCTGCCCTGAAGAGAGAGACCCAGGCCTGGCAGGACTCACTGCCTGCTGACTAAAGAGCTCAGGCCTTGAATAAACATTGGTGGTAGTCAGGCTATAGTCACTATGGGCTTGGGGCTGTGATGGCCAATTCTGCTTGAGGAAAGGAGAGAGGAATATAGAGAGGACTTTGTCTTGCAACCTGGGTACTTGCTCAGCCCCAGTAAAATAAAGCACCAAGCAGATTTCTAAAGCCCCTGACCCCAGGCCCTAGCTCCTGGTGGCATTTCTAGACCCACCCTGGGCCAGAAAGGAACCTGCTGCACCCTTTCCTGGCAGGATTCATCAGCTACTGACTGAAGTGCCCTTGGACCTTGAATAAATATCAGGGATAACCAGGAAATAGTTGCCACAGGCCTTGGGTGAGACCCAGTACTGTTGGCTTCATGTGTGACTCAGCACAGTCTCAGTGGTGGTGGCCACAGGAGTGTTTGTATCACCCCTTCCCCAACTCCAGGCAGCTCAGCACAGAGAGAGAGACTCCATTTGCTTGGGAGAAGGTAAGGGAAAAGAACAAGAGACTTTGCCTGGTAAACCAGGGAATTCTCTCAGATCTCACCCAAGACCACCAAAATGGTACCTCTACAGCTTTACAAGAGTCACAGCATTACTAGGCTTAGGGTGTCCCCTAATGCATATACAGCTTCAGTGACCAAAGATTTGATCACAACACTCAATTCCCTTTGAGTCCTTCTCAAGAAGGATGGGTAAAAACAACTCCAGTCTGCATAGATTAAATACCTAACTTTTCAATGCCCAGACATTGATGAGCATCAATAAACATCAAGACCATCCAGGAAAAATGACCTCACCAAAAGAGCTAAATAAGGCACCAGTAACATATTATGGAGTGACAGAGATAAGTGACCTTTCAGACAGATAATTCAAAATAGTTTTGAGGAAGATCAATGAAATCCAAGATAACACAAAGAAGGAATTCAGAATCTATCGGATAAGTTTAACAAAGATTGAAATAAGAGAGAGTGGCATGATATACTTAAAGTATATCAAGGAAAAAAACTTTTATCCAGAATATTATGTCCAGCAAAATTATCCTTCAAACATGAAGGAGAAATAAAGTATTTCCCAGACAAACAAAAGCTGAGGGATTTTTGTCAACACCAGACCTCTCCTCCAAGAAATGCTAAAGGGAGTACTTCAACCTGAAAGAAAAGGATGTTAATGAGCAATAAGAAATCACCTGAAGGTATAAAACCCACTGGTAACAGCAGCTCACACAGACAAATACAGAGTATTGTTATAATACTGTAATTGTGGTGTGTAAACTACTCATAGCTTCAGTACAAAGAATAAAAGATGAACCTATCAAAAGTAACAACTACAGCAACTTTTAAAGACAGTATAATAAGATATAAATAGAAACAACAGAAAGTTACAAAGCAGAGGGGATGAAGTTAAAGTATACAATTAACATTAGTTTTCTCTTTGCTTGTTTTTGCAGTCACATTTTTTCATCAGTTTAAAATAATGGGGTCTCCAGGGGGCAGTGGGTGAATATTTTAAAAAATGGGTTATAAGATGTTATTTGCAAGCCCCATGGTAACTTCAAATCAAAAAACCTACAACAGATAGACAAAAAATATAAAGCAATACATCAAAACATACTACGAGAGAAAATCACTTTCACAAAAAGGAAGATAGGAAGGAAGAAGGAAAAGACCTCAAAATAACCAGAAAGCAAATAACAAAGTGTCAGTAGTAAGTCCTTATTAATAATAACATTGAATATAAATGGACTAAACTCTCCAATCAAAAGACATAGGGTGGCTGAGTGGATTAAAACAAAAACAAAAACAAAAACATGATCTGTTTCCTACAAGAAACACACTTCATCTATTAAGACACATACAGACTGAAAGGGATAGAAAATTATATTCTATACAAATGGAAACCCAAAAGAGCGGGAGTAGCTATACTTCAGACAAAACGGATTTCAAGACAAAAGCTATAAAAAGAGACCAAGAATGTCATATAATGATAAGGGGTTCAATTCAGCAAGTGTATATAACAATTATATATGCACTGAGCACTGGAGCACCCAGATATACAAAGCAAATATTATTAGAGCTAAAGAGAGAGAGATAGACCCCAATACAGTAATAATTGGAGATTTCAGCACCCCACTTTCAGCATTGCACAGATTATCCAGATCAATAATGAAACACTGTACCTAATCTGCACTATAGAGCAAATGGACCTCATAGATATTTACAGAACGTTTCATCCAATGAATGCAGGATATACATTCTTCTCCTCAGCATATTGATCATTCTGGCAAGGCTGTGGAGAAAGAGGGACCCTCATACACTGTTGGTGAGAACATAAATTATGTTCCACTATGAAAGTTCCTCAAAAAACTAAACATACAACTACCATGTGATGCAGCAATCCACCTGCTGTGTATATATCCAAAAGAAAGGAAATCAGTATGTCGAAGAGATATCTGGTGTCCCATGTTTATTGCAGCACTGTTCACAATAGCCCAGATTTGGAAGCAACCTAAGTGTCCATCAACAGATGACTGGATGAAGAAAATGTGGTACTTATACACAATGGAGTACTATTCAGCCATAAAAAAGAATAAAATATTGTCATTTGCAGCAACACGGACAGAACAAGTACATGATGTTAACTTAAATAAGCCAGGCACCGAAAGATAAATTTCATATGTTCTCACTCATTTGTGGAAGCCCTAGAGTAAAATAATTGAACTCATGGAGATAAAGAGTAGAAGAACACAGCCGGGTGTGGTGGTTCATGCCTATAATCCCAGCACTTCAGGAGGCCGAGGCAGGCAGATCACCTGAGATCAGGAGTTCCAGACCAGCCTGGCCAACATGGTGAGACCTCGTCTCTAATAAAAATACAAAAATAAGCCAGGTGTGGTGGCACATGCCTGTAACCCTGGCTACTCGGGAGGCTGAGGTAGGAGAACTGCTTGAACCCAGGAGGTGGAGGTCGCAGTGAGCTGAGATTGTGCCACTGCAGTCCAGTCTGAGCAATAGAGCGAGACTCTGTCTCAAAAAAAAAAAAAAAAAAAAAAAAAAAAGAGAGAGAGTAGAAGTATAGTTACTAGAGGGTGGAAAGGGTAGTGAGGGGAGGGAATGGGATGGTTAATGGGTACAAAAATATAGTTAAGATCTAGTATTTGATAGCACAACAGAGTGATTATAGTCAGCAATAATTTGTTGTACATTTAGAATAACTGAGGGAGTACAACTGGAATGTTTGTAACACAAATAAATGGTGAATGCTTGAGGTGATAGATATCCCATTTACCCTGATTTGATTATTACACATTGTATGCCTATATCAACGTATCTCACATATCTCATATATACACCTACAATGTACCCATACAAATTTAACAAATTTTTAAAAATGTCTTGTGTGCCAAAATATTTTATAGCTGGTGTCTTCAAGTGTTCACAGTATTACTTGCAGACGGGCATTTCCTTCCTAGGCAATTATCTGTTCTTGGCAATCAGCTTAAAAACATTCGCAGCAGCTGGGCGCGGTGGTTTAAGCCTGTAATCCCGCCACTTTGGGAGGCCGAGGCGGGTGGATCACCTGAGGTCAGGAGTTTGAGACCAGCCTGACCAACATGGTGAGACCCTGTCTCTACTAAATGCAAAAAGTTAGCTGGGCATGGTGGCACATACCTGTAATCCCAGCTACTTGGCGGCTGAGGCAGGAGAATCGCTTGAATCCAGGAGGCTGAGGTTGCAGTGAGCTGAGATTGCTCCATTGCACTCCAGCCTGGGCAACAAGAGTGAAACTCCGTCTCAAAAAACAAACAACAACAGCAACAACAACAACAAAACATTTGCAGGGACAAGGGAGGTAAATTATTCGATTTTGGGCACAGAGTAACCTACTAGATTGATTCTGATGGTCCTGCATAGACAGAGGTGGCCTGAGACATTCTTCAGAATGTGATATCAGTGCCCATTAAAAAATTATCTGTAAATGTAGTCACAACCAATAGATTTATGAATAATCCCCCAGGTATTCACTGAGAACAAGGCAAGTTATGCAGTAACAAAATAAATAGATTTTAGGCAGTGTCCTCTAGGAATTAAAATGGGAAACAGACAGTATTCTCACAGGCAAAATAGCATACCGGTAATTGCAGGTGAGTGCTTCCAAAAGCTGGCTGGCCATCAGAAACCCCTGAGGAGTTCTTAAAATATGGATTCCTAGGGCCCACCCAGACAAAAGGGAATCCAGGGATGAGGTTGAGTTGGGGCTCTAGAAAATTATCCCCACTTTTTTCAATAATCTTGTGATTTTTGCTGGCTCCTGGATTTTTCCTGCTGCTATTTACCTTCTTAAACATTTCTGCCTATCAGAGAATCGGGAGAAGCAAGGAGTTAAGTTTGTTTCCTACAAGGGGGGATACAAAGTTGAACCCATTGGCTAAAATGTGAGGCTTGGAGCTGCTAATGGGGCAGAGGAAGTTGTTACAGAAAATGGCAACATGTTGTCGGGCGCAGTGGCTCACACCTGTAATTCCAGCACTTCGGGAGGCTGAGGCAGGAGGATTGCTTGAGGCCAGGAGTTCCAGACCAGCCTGGCCAACATGGTGAAACCCCATCTCTACTAAAATCCAAAAAAATTAGCCAGGTGTGGTGGTGCATACCTGTAATCCCAGCTACTCGGGAGGCTGAGGCATGTGAATCGCTTGAACCTGGGAGGCGGAGGTTGCAGTGAACTGAGATCACACCACTGCACTCCAGCCTGGGCAACAGAGTGAGACTCTGTCTCGGAGAAAAACAAACAAACAAACAAACAAAGAAAATGGCAACATGTTGTCTCAGGTGAATGGTGAAATGGGGGAGAACATCCATTCCATGAATATTTATTGAATACCTACCTCAAAATGCTAAAAGACCACAGGCTAAAGATACGGAGAGGAAAAAATCCATTATTTCCCTCAAGAGGCTCACAATTTAGGGGATGGACTTGCAATTGCCTGATGATGTAATAAGTGCATGCCAGAGCAATGCATGGAAGAGTGGGAGCTGAGGCAGGAGGGCACTGATAGGGAGGGCTTTCCTGAGGTCAAGCTGGGCTGTGACTTGAGGCTTTTGATTTAGCAGGTAGATAATGGTGGAGGCAAAATGCTAGCTAGTGGGATAACATGTACAGAACTAGAAAAGGGGGATGGCAAGTCATTTGTTGTGGCTGTATCAGAGGGCATGTGCAGAGAGCATGGGAAATGAAGTTGGAGGAGGACTCAGGGACCAGCTCATAGAAGGCTTTGTGTGCTGCTAAGAAACGTAAGTTTTATCTTGAAGATAATGGCATTGAACAGTTTTGAGCAGGGAAGTGCCATCATCAGACTTTTGTATTAAGTCCTTCTGGTAGCTATGTGGATTGAATACTAGGGGAACAACTGGAGATGACAAGATCAGCCAGAAAGCTCCTGCTGTAGTTCAAGGAAATTGATGAGCACTTCAGGTAGGTCAGTGGCGGAGGAGTCAGGTTAGCCTTTTTTGGCATCAGGGATGCCAGGTTAGATAAAACTCAACCACGTCATCATACTACTTCACTTATTCAGTAAACATGGATGGAGGGCATCCTGTGACAGACAGTGCTGGCTTCTTTGATTGGTCCTTAGTAAGTAGTATAGTACCTTTCTGAAATTCTGTATAACTGTTTCTTGAAATGTCAAGATACTGAACTAGAGACCTGGTATTAAACTTGCACATATCAGAACTGACAACATTTCTCAAGCTCCAACTCTCTATATTAGCTGTCACAGAATTTCATGTTATTAAACTTCTTTATCATCCCACACTTGTCTCTCTTATCTAGACCAAATTCCACTTTAATTGAGCCCTGAAACTAGACATCATTTCAAACATGCTGTCCTTCATAATTAACTGCAATGATTTACATAGTTTGAACTTATGCATACTGACCCTATGAAAGGACTTTCAATTAGGATAGCTTGTAAAGGGAGCAGGTGACAGACATTACATAAACAGGCTGTTTATGTAATGTGGAGAAGGGAGGGAGGGAGGGAGAGAGAGAGAGTGTTGGAAGGTGTTTATGCGCAAAATAAAAAGGGAAACTGAGGGCCATGAAGTAATGCTAGGAAGGAATGATTATTTCACAGGATTCTGGGGTCCATGGGAGACCCACACCAGTATCTAATGCTCTCAGTTCCTTACATTTTTGGAATGCCCCACAAGAATAGTTTTGCCTGAGTTGTTCAAGCCAATGATAGGGATGGTCACATTCCTAGAAATGAAAAAGAAAAATGAGGCAAAGTCTTAAAACAGTTAGATTTTAGGCTAAACAGAGAGTTATACTCTTCCTTATTGTTTGGGATTCTGCCTGCAGTAATCTCAATGCATGTACCATAAAAGGCCCAGCCAAAGCAGTAGAAGGTGGTATGGGAGCCCCTCACCAAAGCCCCCAAGGATGCTTTTCTTCCCTGATTCACTTAACCTTGTACAATTGGCCATCCCTCCTCAACCCTGCTCCCAATCTTACAAACAACTGCTTAATCACTTCAACTAACAATATATATTATGAAGATTTGTACCTTGAGGGACTATGGGCAGATTTGTGGGAGGAAATAGTGGAATAGGCCTAGGGAAATAATTGTAATATTACCTTCGTGTCTCTTCTGTTGTCTTTAGCCAAGAGCAGCAGGAGGTCAAAAGCCGGAACATAATTCATCTTAGTTCTTAAATATTAAGAGAAGAAAGAAAATAAGAAATAAGTTCCATTATAAACACCGAGCCTTTAGTCAGCTTATGACTAAACAGGTGTTGATAAACAGAAAGCCTGGGATTGTTAGAAGTCTATTACTTCATTCTATCCAACTGTGTCTATAAATGTCGTAGAAGGAGGGACTGGTTATTCTCAACTGCAGTGATAAGTTCTGTGCTAATGAGTAGCTTTCTTCAAAATGGGGTGATTTCTTAGTATAGCAGCCTACACAGACATAATCAGATGTGGCCTATCCCTTCAGCCATAGTTCATCCTTGTTAAGAATATCTTTATTCAACCTTGTGGAGGTTGGGATGATGCCTAAGAGAAGAACCAACTTAGGCTTCCAGAAGGAACTATCGGGAGACCTGTTCCAAGTACCAATAATGTCTCTTCTTCAAAGATGTGGGCATTGGTGACCCACTATTAGAGATTTTTTTACAATTTTTGGAGCTATCGGGGACCTTAGAGATAATCTATTCTAATGGATTTCAAACATTAATCCAGGTGTCCCATCCTCAAAGATTGCCAGGGAGCTGCATAAGCTTCCCAGATGATGTCAATGCACAGCTGGATTTACAAGTGAATGCCTGAGTAAAAAGGATAATTTAGGCAATCACTTCAAGGTTCATCCATGGAAAGCAGATTGTTTCCACTTTTTAGCTCTTATGAATAATGCTGCTATAAACATTTGTATATAAGTTTTTGTGTGGACATGTTTTCTCTTGGGTATATACCTAGGAGTATTACTGCTAGGTTATATAATAAATCTATATTTAACCTCTTGAGGAACTGCCAGACTGTTTTGCAAAATGGCTACAACATCTTACATTCCCACAAGTAATGCTTGTTTTTTTGTTTACAGCTATCGTAGTGGGTGTGAGGTAGGTATTTCATTGTGGTTTTAATTTATATTTCCCTAGTGACTAATTACGGTTGACCGTTGAACAGCATGGGTTTGAACTGCATGAGTCTACTTATACCAGGCTTTTTTTTTTTTTTTCCAACCAAATGAGGATATTTGTGAATGTGAAACCATGTATATGCAGGGCTGACTTTTCATATACATGGGTTTCATAGTGCCAACTACAGGATTTGAGAATGCACAGATTTTGGTATATGAGGGGGTCCAGAAGCCCATTTCCCCCAAGTTTACTGAGGAACAACTATATATTGAAGCCCAGAATTGGAGGAAGCCCTGGCTGGGTTAGCAAAGTACTTCAATTGATGCTTAGATGGGCCTTGCTTAGCTATCTGATGAGCACAGTTTATGTGCTAGCTTATTAAGGGATAATTTATCAGGGTTCTGCAGAGTCATCCAGTCATTTACTCTTCTGGAGAGTTGCCATTCCAAAATACTCACATTTCATAGCATTTCTTATAGCACAGCTCACGCCCTAGGAGATCATTAGGTTTCCCATAAAGACGTCCTGGAGAATGGCTCTGGCTTATGCCAGACAAAAGAGAAACCTTATATATGGCCTGTGATCAAAACCAGCCTTACTCCAGTTTTGCACATGAAGCTGATATGACCAGGAGCCTGCAACATCAGAGCCTAATTGTCTGGGTTCCATGATAGCCATCTCCCTTGCAGAAGAGGCCAGTAACTGCTTCATGTCTATTTCCTAATAATTGGCAGAGCCTTCTAACTTGATGTCAGGCTCTCTGTGTTTGTCAGTGCCACCAAGAAGTGTCAAATTGGCATCACACAAGTTCTTCCTTTATAAGGAAGGGTAGGTAGGATAACTCAACTGGGAAAACGATTGAATTAGGGATTACTGGTCTGATCCTTTATTTCTAGTGCCTCTTCTGGGTAACCTGAAGTGAAATCATCTCAACTAAACCTATCATTTCCAAATTTCTTTTCTTATCTGTAAAATGAAGATAATGACATATTTTGCTTACCATGAGGTGGTTATTTATCTGATAAGTTGATTCTTTTTGGATGGAAGACATAAGATATGCAGAGTAATAGGAAGATGCATTGAGCTTTCTAGCCTTCTTGTCAGATTAACACAGCTCAGGTTGTCCACTTACAAAAGCTATGGCAATGTCCTAATAATTGTTGTCAAGGTACTAACATGTCTATGGCAACCACTACCTGGTTCATAGCAACCAAACTCATATCTCCTTACCTTGTATGATTATAGATAATTACTAAAGGAACTTTTAGTCATCATAGTTTTTATTCATTTTACAAAATATTTATATAGAATTTACTGTGTGCCAGGGCTCATTAAAGCACTTTATACACATTAATTCATTTAATCCTTACTACAACATGACAAAGTAGGGGCTATCATTCCTACTTTTCAGAGATGAAGTTGTTCACAAAGGGGTTACATAACTTGCCGAAGATTACCTAGCTAATAAATGGTAAAGCCAGAATTCAAACCTAGGCATTCTGGCTTCAGAGTTGTATTAGGTCAAAGGTCTTGCAGACCTCAGGTACCAGAGAAACTGCCTCTGCTCTGGGTATCTCTTCTAGCCAAACTGTATCATACTTAGTGAACTTTTTATAAAACACTTTATTTTTCAGAATGGTTTTAGGCATACAGAAAAATTGCTAAGACAGTACAGTGAGTAACCATCCCCAACACCCAGTTTCCCTCATTGTTAACATCTTATGATGCTGCATTTGTTACAATTAATGAACCAGTATTAATACATTGTTATTGACTAAAGTCCATACTTCATTCAGATTTCCTTAGTTTTTAACTTAAGCTTCTCAGATTTTGTTTTGTTTTGTTTTTTAGAGACAAGGTCTGGCTTTGTGGCCCAGGCTAGAGTGTAGTAGTGTGATCATAGCTAACTGCAGCCTCAAACTCCTGGGCTCAAGCAATCCTCCTGCTTCAGCTGCCCAAGTACCTAGGACTGCAGGCATGCACCACCATGCTTGGCTAATTTATTTTTTGTTCTTTTTAGAGAAGGGTCTTGCTATATTGCCCAGGCTGGTCTCAAACTCCTGGCCTCAAGTGATCCTCCCACCGTGGCCTCCCAAAGGGGTGGAATTATAGGCATGAGATACCACATCCAGCCACTGTGTTTGTCTTTGATGACCTTGACAGGAGTGTTCATCAGGTATTTTGTAGAATACCCCTAACTTGGTGTTTATCTGATGTTTTTCTCATGATTAGACTGAAGTTACGCGTTCTTGGGAGGAAGGCCACAGAGGTAACATGCCATCCTCATCACATCATATCAAGGATACATGCTGTCAACGTGACTTATCACTGATGATGGTAACCTTGATCACCTGGCCTAGGCAGTGTTTGTCGGATTTCTCCACTATAAAGATACTCCCCCTACTTTCTATCCTGTACTCTTTAGAAGGAAATCAGTATGCATTAGCCACACTTATAGAATGGGGATTTATCCTCCACCTCCTTGAGGTGGAGTATCTACAAAAGTTGCTTGGAATTCTTCTGTATGGGGGAGGGGGTCTGTCTATTCTTATGCTTTTGTTTATTAAATCATTTATTTATACAGTATGGGCTCACATATATTTATTTTATACTCTGATTATAATCCATACCACTTTATTTTCTTGTTCAAATTGTTCCAACTTTGGCCTGGGGAGCTCTTTCAGTTGATTCTTCTCTCTGACATACTTTCTTTTTTTTTTTTTGAGATGGAGTCTCGCTCTGTCGCCCAGGCTGGAGTGCAGTGGCGCGATCTGGGCTCACTGCAAGCTCCGCCTCCCGGGTTCCCGCCATTCTCCTGCCTCAGCCTCCCGAGTAGCTGGGACTGTAGGTGCCCGCCACCTCGCCCGGCTAGTTTTTTTGTATTTTTTTGTAGAGACGGGGTTTCACCGTGTTCGCCAGGATGGTCTTGATCTCCTGACCTCGTGATCCGCCCGTCTTGGCCTCCCAAAGTGCTGGGATTACAGGCTTGAGCCACCGCGCCCGGCCAGACGTACTTTCATCATTGTAGGTTTTTTAAAATTTTTATTACTTTTTTTGAGACGGAGTCTCGCTCTCTCGCCCAGCCTGGAGTGCAGTGGTGCAATCTCGGACCACTGCAACCTCTGCCTCCCGGGTTCAGGTAATTCTACTGTCTCAGCCTCCCGAGTAGCTGGGACTACAGGCACACACCACCATGCCTGGCTAATTATTGTATTTTTAGTAGAGATAGGGTTTCACCGTGATGGCCAGGCTGGTCTCGAACTCCTGACCTCAGGTGATCCACCCACCTTGGCCTCCCAAAGTGCTCAGATTACAGGTGTTAGCCACTGCACCCAACCCACATGCTTACTCTTAATTTTAAATTTTGAATTGGATCACAGACCAGGCCTTCAGCTAGGGTGACTTATGTACCTATTTGACCAGAACAGACTTGATGTGTGTTTTCCCCCAAGCCCATGGCCAAACTTGTATCCTAGCCTGTTTTCTTTCTTGCTTGCTTTTTTTTTTTTGAGATCAAGTTTTGCTCTTGTCACCCAGGCTGAAGTGCAATGGCGTGATCTTGGCTCACTGCAACCTCTGCCTCCCAGGTTCAAGCGATTCTCCTGCTTCAGCTTTCTGAGTAGCTGGGATTACAGGCATGTGCCACCACGCCTGGCTAATTTTTTTTTTTTTTTTAGTAGAAATGGGGTTTCGCCATGTTGACCAGGCTGATCTTGAACTCCTGACCTCAGGTGATCTGTCCCCCCGGCCCGGCCTCCCAAAGTACTGAGATTACAGGGGTGAGCCACTGCGCCCGGCCTCCTGGCCTGTTTTCTTATGGTGTCTGGGCTAAGAATGGTTTTTACATTCTTAAAGGGTTAAAAAGAAAAAGAATATGTGACGGAGACTGTATGTGGACTCTAAAACCTAAAATATTTACTATCTGGCCATTTTTAGGAAAAATTTGCCAACCTCCATACCAGAATCATTACTAATAGTGCCTCCTTTCATTCACAAAAGTGTCCAGGCTTGGATGATATTCTGTATGAACACTTATTTTTATCTGAATGAGGCACTTTACAGCCCTTTGAAAGTTCTCAGCTGAAGGCTTTTCTAAATATGTAGATTGATTTTTGGCCAACTGGAGGTTGCATTTTCCCCTTCTTTTCTCCATACTTGCCATCCAAGGGGAGCTGTCTATAGCTGAGATCTTGTGCTAACCCTCAAGGGAAGTAACCCACTTGATACCACTGTTTTTCCATCATGCCCAGAAATGTGTTAGGTAGAGGAATAATTTACTGTACCTTTCTCCCATCTTGATTTAGTTGTTTTCTTATTTTGTAGATGACTCTGAATTCATGTTATTTTCTTTGGTACTTGCTTAGAAGTATGGAGGAAAAGTTTTGACTGAAGAAGGTGAATGGAAATATGACTGAGACAGGAAACATGACTGAGACAAGCTGAATTCTGATTGGACCTTGTATTAGGCCATTCTCACACTGCTATAAAGGAATACCTGAGACCTGAAAAGAGTTTTAATTGGCTGTCAGTTCTAGTGGCTGTACAGGAAGCATGACACCAACATCTGCTCAGCTTTTGGGGAGGCCTCAGGGAGCTTTTACTCGTGGCAGAAGGTGAAGCTGGAGCAGGCACATCACATGGTGAAAGCAAGAGCAAGAGAGTTGGGGGGAGGTGCCACACAATTTTAAACAACCAGATCTTAGGAGAATTCACTCACTATCATGAGGACAAACCATGAGGATCCACCCCCATGACCCAGACGCCTCCCACCAGGCCCACCTCCAACATTAGGGATTACATTTCTTTTTTTGTTTGTTTGTTTTTTTGTTTTGTTTTTTTTGAGAAGGAGCTTCACTCTCGTCACCCAGGCTGGAATGCAGTGGCGTAATCTTAGCTCACTGAAACCTCCACCTCCTGGGTTCAAGCAATTCTCCCTCCTCAGCCTCCCAAGTAGCTGGGATTACAGGCACCCACCACCATGCCCAGCTAATTTTTGTATTTTTAGTAGAGATGGGGTTTCACCATGTTGGCCAGGCTGGTCTCAAACTCCTGACCTCAGGTGATCCACCCGCCTTGGCCTCCCAAAGTGCTGGGATTACAGACCTGAGCCACCGCACCCAGCCAGGGATTACATTTCAACATGAGATTTGAGGGTACGAATATCCAAACCATATAATTCTGCCCTGCCCCCTCAATTCTTATGTTCTTCTCCCATTTCAAAATACAACCATTCCTACTCAGTATTCCTGCAAAGTCTTAACTCATCCCAGTATTAACTCAAAAGTCTCAATTTCAAGTCCAAAGCCTCATCTGGAGATAAGTTTCTTCTACCAATGAGCCTATAAAATTAAAACAAGTTATTTACTTCCAAGATACAGTGGAGGTACAGGCATTGGCTAAACATTCCTGTTTCAAAAGGAAGAAATCAGCCAAAAGAAAGGGGCTACAGGCCCTAAGCAAGTCCAAAACCCAGCAGGGTAGTCATTAAATATTAATGCTCCAAAATAGTCTCCTTTGACTCCATGGCCCACATCCAGGGCACACTGGTGTGAAGAGTGGGCTCCCAAGGCCTTGGGCAATCCATACCCATGGCTTTGCAGGGGACAGCCTCTGTGGCTGCTCTCACAGGTTGAAGTTGAGTGCCTGTAGCTTTTCCAGGCTCAGGGTCCAAGTTGCTGATGGATCTACCATGCCAGGATCTGGAGGATGGTGACCACCTTCCCACAGCTCCACTAGGCAGTAACTCACTGGGGACTCTGTATGGGCCCTCCCACCCCACATTTCCGCTCTGCACTGCCCTAGTACAGGTTGTCTGAGGGCTCTACCCCTGCAGCAGGCTTCTACTTAGGCACCCAGGCTTTCTTATACATCTTCTGAAATCTTGGCAGAAGTTGCCAAGCCTCCTTCACTCTTGCATTCTATGTGCCCACAGGCTTAATATATGGAAGCCACCAAGGCTTATGGCTTGCACCTTCCAGAGTGGTGGCTCACACTGTATCTGGGGCCCTTTGAGTCAAGGCTGGAGCTGGAGCAGCCTGGATGCAGGGAGCAGTGTCCCAAGACTGTGCAGGGCAGCAGGGCCCTGGGCTGGCCCAGGGAACCATTGTTTTCTCTTAGGCCTCTGGGCCTGTGATAGGAAGGGCTGCCTCAAATATTTCTGAAATGCCTTCAAAGTCTTTTTCCCATTGTCTTGGCTATCAGCACCTGGCTCATTTTTAGTCATGCAGAGCTCTGTAACAAGTGGTTGCTCTGCCACCTGCTTGAATCCTTCCTCAGAAAAAGCTTTTTCTTTCTTTGCAGGTGGCCAGGCTGCAAATTTTCCAAATGTTTACACTCTGCTTCCCTTTTAATTATAAATTCCAACTGTAAGTTATTTCTTTGCTCCTGCCTCTGAGCGTAAGTTATTAGAAACAGCCAGATCACATCTTAAATGCTTTGCTGCTTAGAAAAATTTCTTCTGCCAAATACCCTAAGTCATCACTCTTAAGTTCAAACTTCCACAGATCCCTAGGGCATGAACACAATACAGCCAAGTTCTTTGCTAAGTCATAACAAGGGTGACCTTTGTCCAGTTCCCAACAAGTTTCTCATTTCCATCTGAAATCTTGGCAGCCTGTACTTCACTGTCCATATCACTATTAACAATTTAGTTACAAGAATTTAACTGGTCTCTAAGAAGTTCCAAACTTTCCTTCATTTTCCTGTCTTTTTCTGAGCCCTCTGAACTCTTCCAAACTTTACCCATTACCCAGTTTCAAAGTTGTATCCCCGTTTTCTTTATAGCAATGCCCCACATCTGGTACCAATTTTTTGTGTTAGGCCATTCTCGTGTTGCTATAAAGGAATACTAAAGACTGGGTAATGTATAAAGAAGAGTTTTAATTGGCTCATGGTTCTACCAGCTATACAGGAAGCATGACACCAATATCTGTTTGGCTCTGGGGGAGGCCTCAGGGAGCTTTTGCTCATGGGAGCTTGCACATCACATGGTGAGAGTGAGAAACAGAGTGGGGAGGGAGATGCCACACACTTTTAAACAACCACATCTCACGAGAACTCACTCACAGTTGCAAGGACAGCACCAAACCATGAGGGATCCACCCCTATGACCCAAACACCTCATACCAGGCCCCACCTTCAACATTGGCGATTATATTTCAACATGCGATTTAGAGGGGATAACATCCAAACCATATCAGACCTCATGCAAGGTAAAATATTAGTAATAACTGGGATCAGGATCATTTTCTTGTTACTAATTGGCTAACATTAGATCAGTTAGTATGAGGATTGGTGAAGAGCAGGCTTATGATGAGATTGGATCTAAGAAGACGAGCATATATGGTATTATTTAATATTATCTTGACAATTAGTAGAGATAGAGTCAGTGAAGAGTGAACAGAATTGCCTAGTGCTATGTGTCATCAGGAATAAATTATAGCTTTTAAACTGAAATATTAGAGGGGCATAAGTAAATGTCATGACAGTTCCCCCAGTGGGTATAGTTTTGTTGGTTGTGGGATTCTACTGATGTGACCCTGGTATGACACTTCCCTTTCATCCCAATCTGAGTTGCCTATTAGGGTTCTTTCATGACTCGGAAAACAAAGCTATTTTTCTTTTTTCTTTTCCTTTTTTTTTTTTTTTTTTGTTGAGACAGAGTCTCACTCTGTCACCCAGGCTGGAGTGCAGTGGCGCCATCTCAGCTCACTGCAAGCTCCGTCCCGTGAATTCACGCCATTCTCCTGCCTCAGCGTCCCGAGTAGCTGGGACTACCGGTGCCTGCCACCACGCCTGGCTAATTTTTTTTTGTTTTTTTTGTATTTTTAGTAGAGACGGGGTTTCACCGTGTTAGCCAGGATGGTCTCCATCTCTTGACCTCGTGATCCGCCCGCCTTGGCCTCCCAAAGTGCTGGGATTACAGACGTGAGCCAACCCACCCAGCCCAGCTATTTTTCTTTTGCACTTTTTTCAAATGTTTTTATTTTATTGTCTTATATTTACCACCAACCTAGTAGCACTGCCTGTCACAGTATCTCTAGGTCTCTGATTTATTGGTCTTTTAGTTTTATTGATCAATTCTGCTGGGATTTTTTTGAGAATTTATTTTCTATTTCATAATTTATTTTGTTTTTGTAATATTCTTTTATTTATTTATTTAGAAATGAGGTCTTGCTATGTTGCAGTGATTGGCCTCATACTCCTGGGCTCAAAGTGATCCTTCCACCTCAGCCTCCTGAGTAGCTGCGACTACAGGCATGCACCACCAAGCTCGGCTATTTTATTTTTATAGGATAGTTACATTTCTGCAAAACACGTAATTAACCCTTCCAATCTATGAACATGTATATATATTTGTTTATGTCTATATGAGTGTGGAGAAATGATTTAACAACATCAGAACAACATTTGTTACCTTGGAGGGGCAGAGGTGGGAAAGCAAAGTGGAATAGTGAGGAAGATTGTTATTATTTTCTCTGTTTTGTTCTAATGGTTATTTTGAAGAGTTGATAACTGTGGATTGTTGTGTAATATTATAAAAAAGAGAATTTAGAAACTACCCATATCTCTCAGATCTATGACTCCCATCTGCCTGCAAGTTCCTATCACTTCTTCCCTGCACTTCTGCGATAGCCTCATTGCATTTCTATTTTTGCCCTTTTCCAAGTAGTTTCCCATCTAATAGGCAAGATAATTCTTTGGAAACCTAAATGAGAACATGGCACTCTCTTGGTTAAAAACCTTCAGTGGCTGGGTATGGTGGCTCATGCCCGTAATCCCAGCACTTTGGGAGGTCGAAGTAGGTGGATCATTTGAGGTCAGGAATTTGAGACCAGTCTGGCCAACATGGTGAAACCCTGTCTCTACTAAAAATACAAAAATTAGCTGGATGTGCTTGCTTGAACCCAGGAGGTGGAGGTTGCAGTGAGCTGAGATTGTGCCACTGCACTCCAGGATGGGTGACTGAGTGAGACTCTGTCTCAAATAAATAAATACCTTCAATGCCTTTCCTTATACTTTGAATACATTTCAAACTTCCTTTCTCATGCTAAAATGCCCTGAGCAATCTACACCTACCCACCTCTCAAATTCCTCCTCTTTGTTCCAGCTTTCCCCATGCCCACTGTAGGAACAACTACATAATCTTGCCTCAGGGCCTCCTTATATCCTACCCCTTATATTCTGCCACCTGTTCTCTGCCTCAGATACTATCTTCCCACCCTTTATTTAAAAAAAAATTTTTTTTTTGAGACGGAGTTTCACTCTTACTGCCCAGGCTGGAGTGCAATGGTGCGATCTTGGTTCACTGCAACCTCCATCTCCAGGGTTCAAGGGATTCTCCCGCCTCAGCCTCCAGAGTAGCTGGGATTATAGGCGTGCGCCACCATGCCCAGCTAATTTTTTTATTATTAGTAGAGACAGGGCTTTACCATGTTGGCCAGGCTGGTCTTGAACTCCTGACCTCAGGTGATCCACCTGCCTCAGCCTCCTAAAGTGCTGGGATTACAGGTGTGAGCCACCGTGCCTGGCCCCACCCTTTACTTTAGTAGCCCTTTCTTATCTTTCAGTGCTTAAATGTTACCTCCTCAAAAAAACCTTCCCTGACTCATCTTGTTTCCATCTCCCCTTTTTATCTCTGCTATTTTAAACAAGTTTTTAAATATAAAATAAAGCACAGTTAGAGAAAACTACACAAAACAAAGGTTAAGGAGTTATTTTAAAGTGAACACCCTTGTAACCACCACTCAGGTCAAGAAATAGAATGTTGTGAGCCATCACAGAGGCTCCTCCATTTGCCACATTCAAATCACAGCTCCCTCCTTCCCTGCAAAAGTAGCCATGATTCTGACTTTTTTTTTTTTTCTTATTATTTCCTTGTGTTTCTTTATGTTTTTTATCATCTATGTATGCATTTCTAGACAGTATAGGATTTTTAAAAATGTATTTTCTTAGTGGTTACTATGGGGACTACAGTCAACATCTTGAATTTATAACCCTCTAGTTTAAATTGATACCAGCATAGTTTTAATAGCATATAAAAATTCTGTTCCTTTGTAGCTCCACCCCACTTTGTTGTCACAGTTTACATTTTTGTACAACGTATGCCCAGTAATATAAATTTAAAATTATTTTTACACATTTGCTTTTTGAATCATGTGGGAAATAAAATGGAGTTACAAACCAGACTTGCAGTATTACTGGCTTTTATTTGTACGCAGTTACTTTTACCAGAGATCTTCATTTCTTCATATGGCTTCAAATTACTGTCTAGTGTCCTTTTGTTTCAACTTGAACGCTGCCCTTTAGCATTTCTCACAGGGCAGGTCTACTGGTAACAAGCTCCCCTAACTTTTGTTTGCCTGGGAATGTTTTATTACTCCATTTTTGAAGGGCAGTTTTGTTGGATATAGAATCCTTTGTTGATAATTTGTTTTCTTTCATCACTTTAGTATTTATTTTTAAATAGAGACAGGGTTTTGCCATGTTGCCTAGGCTGGTTTTGAACTCCTGAGCTCAAGCAATCCACCCACCTCAGCCTGGGATTACAAGTGTCCACTATGCTCAGCCTCTTTTGAAGCAGTTTATTTTGTTTTTATTCTTATTTTATTTTTTTTTATTTATTTGTTTGAGACGGAGTCTTGCTCTGTCGCCAGGCTGGAGTGCACTGGCACGATCTCGGCTCACTGCAACCTCTGCCTCCCAGGTTCAAGTGATTCTCCTGCCTCAGCCTCTCAGGTAGCTGGGATTATAGGCCTGTGCCGCTATGCCTGGCTAATTTTTGTATTTTTCGTAGAGCCGGAGTTTCACCATATTAGCCAGGCTGGTCTTGAACTCCTGACCTCAAGAGATCCGCCCGCCCATTTGACCTCAAGAGAAGCCTCCCAAAGTGCTGGGATTACAGGCATGAGCCACCGTGCCTGGCCTAAAAACCTCTTTTCTCTATAAATTACCAAGTCTCAGTCATTTCTTTATATTAATAGCAGTGTGAGAATGGACTAATACACAGACCTACACAATAATTTGTGAATAAGATTTGCTCTGTTGTCTCTGGAACCAGAGAACAGGGTCTTAAACTGGGAATGCAGGCTGCCATCTTCTAAACCACCACCAAGCCAGAGGAGTGGGGCAAGGATGAGTAATAATGCCACAAAGCTCTCCTGCCACTTTAGTTTCTTTTTTTGTTGTTGTTTCAGTGTTCACTTGGTTGCTGTAAACCTTTGACTGTTTTTCAAAGTCCTGAGAAAGTTGGCTTTGACGGTTTCTGTTTGTTTTTCTGTGTTTCTGTGGAGGAATAGGAGTTTAGAGCTACCTAATCTGCCATTTTGCTGATGTCATTCCCCTATATATTATAGTATTGCTCATTTTAAAAAAATTCGATATTTCAATCTCTCTCTTAATCTGGTTTCCTCTCTATCTCTTTTTTCTTTCTCTGTAAAAATTACCACATATTAAAATTGACTTTTTAAAAACACATCTATACCATTTAAAAAAATTTATTTTTTCTGGTAATAAAATACTTTATTGGTACTGTTTAATAAATGTCAGAAACATAGTAACATTTCCATTGGTTAGCTTCCATCTTTAAAAGCTAGTTTAAAAACAACAGGAGGAAAAGTAAATTCATTTGATTCTCTCAAAAAACAAGCTGTAACTTACCTTTGCAAATACTTATGTTATCTCACTTTAAATACTATAATTCACTGGTCTTCATAATACATAATTGTATTAATATATGAAAGGAGAAAGTGGCCTGATTTTGCAGAGAACATTTCACACATCTTAAAAAAAAATCCCTAAACACTACCACAACTGAAAACTTGTAAGAGTTATTATAATATTGAATTAATATAGCACCTAGAAATTTGAAATTTGTAATATTTCAGATGATATGATTTACTGAGAAAAAGAGTAATGATTTTTCTTCAGTCAATTTTCAGGGGTTTAGGTACTGATAAAATTCAACATAGGTCTATTTTAAAAGCCGAAGGTTAAAAAATTTATGCATGCTAGGAATTGACCTGATGGTAACAGATCCATGAGTGACAAATAATGTGGTGCAGTCCTATCTGAATATAGATTCTTCTTCACTTTGTCTCATTAATTTATACTTCAATTAAAACATTCTATATGCAAGTGATATATTTCTCTAAAACATTCCATATTTCAGATTTCCATTCAGACTATCTTCCTCTACTCCTTCCTTTTCTCAAATCAGAGTGATCTTGTGATCAGAGTGATCTGATCTCAAATCAGAGTGATCCATTTGCTTTTTCTCCCCACAATGAAACTCTTTTTCAACTCAAAGTATTATAGTAATGCAAATACAAATGTAGCATTTATTAATATATGAGAAAAAAGGATAGCTAATACATATGGGTCCATGCCAAATGAGAAAATCGAAAACAAAAACAAAACCATGCTATGCTCATTTATTCTGAACCACCATGGGAAGACCCTGATGTAGCTGGCACACATAAACTAATGTTCCCAGACACAGCTAGGATCCTGTACTCCAACATAACTAAATGCTCTATTAAAAAGGTTTCCGTGTTCTTTTCTGTTTGTACAAAATAGTCTACAGCAACTCTGACTACTAATCCTGAACATGATGATAATGTAATAACATTTTATATATATATATATATATATATATATATATATATTTTTTTTTATTTTTTTTTTTGTGACAGAGTCTCGCTCTGTCGCCCAGGCTGGAGTGCAGTGACGCAATCTTGGCTCACTGCAAGCTCTGCCTCCCGGGTTCACGCCATTCTCCTGCCTCAGCCTCCCGAGTAGCTGGGACTACAGGCGCCCGCCACCACGCCCAGCTAATTTTTTGTATTTTTGGTAGAGACGGGGTTTCACCGTGTTAGCCAGGATGATGTCGATCTCCTGACCTCATGATCCGCCAGCCTCGGCCTCCCAAAGTGCTGGGATTACAAGCGTGAGCCACCACGCCTGGCCATAACATTATATTTTTAATCAAGCCATAGATTCTAACCTATTTTCTACTATTACCCATTTGCTTAAAAACAGACTTTCAGGAGGCTAAGCATCAGTAAGTTAAGGAGTTTTTATTTCTGCCTTTCTCTTGATTGATTGATTGAGGATTTCAGATGTGTCAAATAATCATCCTCTACTTCAGTGGAAAAGGATTCTTCAAGCTATCAAATCAAGCAGGCTGACTCAGGGGTGGGCAGGTGAAGATACCTGTCCACACACTATGCCCATAACACTCCATCTCCTCTGTAAGAATGTACTGCTCTCCACCCACCAGCAACCCAGCACATGCCATCCTCTTCACCCAGATGCAATCAGGACACCATGCAATCAGAACATGGGTACCAGGTAGAACTAACTCAAAACAACTTTTGGGACAAATACCAGATTTCAATTTGTCAATTATTCCGTAGTGCAGTATTCTCACAAAACAGAGACTTTATGTTGAAACATTTGTTTTTTCTTCTCACATCAAGTTGAACTGCTAAAGTAATGTCAGAAAGAACATAAAAAATAAACATGTCTTCTCCAAAAGAAGCACTACATCCGGAAGTGGAATTAAGGCTAAATAGTGCTAGTTTGCAGTTCACACAGTAACGGATTAATTATGATTTCAACCAACAGCTTTGCTGTTTATCCTGTTTGCCTGTTTATGAAGATGCGTCTCTGTTTCCCCTCTGAAGACCAGCATTCCCAGGTGGGAGTGAGAGGCCTCATTCATGCCTTTAGACTGGATGCACATGTGGTACTACTCAGGGGTCAGCTCATCAGCACAGCGCTTTTCATGCCACAGGTGGAAAAGACCAGTAAACGGAGTCCAAATCACAATGAGGTCACCATGTAAGTATTTTTGATAAAGACGAACATCTTCTCCACCCCAACCTTTCACTTCCATGTCAAATCCACCAATGGTCGGGAAATCTGATCGATACTGACAAGTCATTCCAAAGCCAAAATCTCTCCAAAAGCCGGAATCCTTTTTGTGAACCAGCTGCTGCTCCACAGGTGGTGGCACTTCCTGTTTGACATAAACAATGGCAGGATTGTAAAGACTGAACACCACAGGGTAAAACACCTTCTTACCTGACTCAGCATTTAACTGGCAGCTGTTAAGGAATTCGGCTGAGAAATAGATATCAACATCACAGAAAAACATCAAGACCTCTCCCTTGTCCCAAGCTCGGGCACACACATTTACTCCTCATCCACGATTAAATTCTTCATTCAATGAGATCAAGGTGTAATTGTGAAAATTAGACTCACTTGTGACAGATTCTAGGCTAGACCTGACTTTAGACAGTCCTTCATTACCAAAATACACCACTGTGAGATGAATCTTGTCTTGATGAATACAAACCTCCCTGAAGTTCTGCAAAAACTGTACAAATGCTTCAGTTCTTTCAGCAAGTGGTGTAATGATATTGATAACTGATCTAATGATGTCAATAATCTCGATCTTCACTTTCATGAGAGGTCCAAAAGGGCGGAAGAGGGTCACATGTCTATATTCCATAAGGTCTGCTTTCTTAAAAAAGAGTTCATACTGCGTGCCCTTATCTCCAGTGTAACCCTCTTATCCACTCCCCTCACCTCTAACTTCTGACAACCAATAATCTGTTCTCTAATGACAGTATTGTCATTTCAAGACTGTCATATAAATGGAACCATCCATTTTAGTTTAGTTTTGGTTTGGTTTGGTTTTTGCTTTAGAGACAGGGTCTCTGTTGCACAGGCTGGAGTGTAGTAGTGCAATAACTTAAAAATTTTTTTTACAAATTTTTAAAACTTTTATGTTAAGTACAGGGGTATACATGCAGGATGTGCAGGTTTTGTTATATAGGCAAACATGTGCTGTGGTGATTTGCTGCACAGATCATCCCATCACCTAGGTATTAAGCCCACCATGCATTAGCTATTCTTCCTGATGCAACTCCTCCCCCCACCTCTTCCCACATGTGCCCAGTGTATGTTGTTCTTACCATGAGTCCATCTCTCATCATTTAGTTCCCATTTATAAGTGAGAACATGTGGTATTTGGTTTTCTGTTCCTACATTAGTTTGCTGAGAATAATGCCTTCCAACTCCATCCATGTCCTTGCAAAGGACATGATCTCATTCCTTTTTATGGCTGCATAGTATTCCATGGTGTATATGTACCACATTTTCTTTATCCAGTCTATTATTGATGGCCATTTAGGTTGATTCCATGACTTGGTGCAATCACTTTTGAAGCTGGCTTTTTTCATTCATCATAATGCCTTTGAAATTCATCCAAGCTGTTGTGTGTATAAATAGTTGGTTTGTTTTTATTGCTGAACTGTATTCCATTGTATGGATATATCCACAGTTTATTCTGTTCTTTGAAGGGCATTTGGATTGTTTCCAATGTTTGGCAATTATAAATAGAGCTGCTATAAACATTCATATCGAGGATTTTTGTTTTTGCTTTTTAAAAAAAAAACGCTTTGTTTATTAATTTTTGAGACAGAGTCTTGCTCTGTCACCCAGGCTGGAGTGCAGTGGCATGATCTCGGCTCCCTGCAACCTCCGCCTCCCAGGTTCAAGCTATTCTCCTGCCTCAGCCTTCTGAGTAGCTGGGATTATAGGTGCCCACCACCACACCTGGCTAATTTTTATATTTTTAGTAGAGACGAGGTTTCACCATGTTGGCCAGGATGGTCTTGAACTCCTGGCCTCAGATGATCCGCCTGCCTCGGCCTCCCAAAGTGCTGGGAGTACAGGCATGAGCCACTGAACCCGGCCACTCTTTATTTTCAAATAATTATAGATTCACAGAAAGTTGTAAAAATAGTACCTTTCACCCAGTTTTAGCTAATGGTAATCACTTGTGTAACTATAGTGTGATATCAGAACTATGAAATTGGCATTGATAAAATATACAAACTGTATTCAGATTTCACCAGTTTTACATGTACTCATTTGTGTGTCTATAAGCCTATGCATTTTTATTATTTTAAAACAATTTTTTTCTTTTCCTGTCCACGCCCGCACCAGTAGCCAGGACGCAGGCCACATTTTTTTAAATGACAGTTTTATTGAGACATAATTCACATATCATACAATTCTCCCATTTAAACTGTGCAGTTCAATGTTCTTTAGTATATTAAAGAGTTTTGCCTCTATCGCTGCCATTAATTTAAAAACATTTTATCCCCCCCCCCCCCCCCCCGCCACAAACTCTGTATCACTTAACAGCCACTAGCCTTTTATCCCTACCCTTGCCATAGACAACACTAATCTACTTTCTGTTTCTATGGATTGCCTATTTTGGACATATCATATAAATGGAATCATACAATATGTAATCTTTTGTGGCAGGCACCTTTCACTTAACTGTTTTGAAAATTCATCCATGTTGTGGCATGTTTCAGTAATTTATTTTTTACTGCTGAATAATGTTCCATTGTATAGATATACCACATTATGTTTATTCATTTATTAGTTGATGGACATTTGGGCTGCTTCCATTTTTTGGCTATTATGAATAATGCTGTGATGAATATCCATGTACAAGTTTTTTGTGGGCATATATTTTCATTTCTCTTTATTATATACCTAGGAGTGAAATTGCTAGGTCATATGTTAACTCCATACTTAACCTTTTGAGGAACTGCCAGATCAGTTTCAAAGCAGCTGTATTATTTTACAATCCCACCAGCAATGTATGTAGGTTCCAATTTTGCCACATCTTTGATTTTTTTTTTTTTTTTTTTTTTGAGACAGAGTCTCACGCTGTTTCCTAGGCTGGAGTGCAATGCACGATCTTGGCTCACTGCAACCTCTGCCTCCCAGGTTCAAGTGATTCTCCTGCCTCAGACTCCCAAGTAGCTGGGATTACAGGCGCCTGCCCCCACGCCTGGCTAATTTTTGTGATGTTAGTAGAGATGGGGTTTCACCATGTTGGCCAGGCTGGTCTCAAACTCCTGACCTCAGGTGGTCCACCCACCTTGACTTCCCAAAGTGCTGGGATTACAGGCATGAGCCACTGCACCCAGCTATCTGTCATTTTGATTTTAGCACTCCTAATGGGTATGAAGTGGCATCTAACTGTGGTTTTGATTTGCATGTTTCTGATGTTTAATATGATATTATACATGTTTTCATGTGTTTATTGGCCATTTGTATATCTTCTTTGGAGAAATGTCTATTTCAGCCTTTTGTTCATTTGAAATTTGGTAATTTGTCTTTTTATTTTTGAATTTTAAGAGGTTTTTTTTTTTTTTTAAAGACAGAGTCTCACTCTGTTGCCCAGGCTGGAGTGCAGTGGCACGATCTTGGCTCACTGCAACCTCCGCCTCCCGGGTTCAAGTGATTCTCCTGCCTCAGCCTCCCGAGTAGCTGGGATTACAGGTGCATGCCACCATGCCTAGCTAATTTTTCTATTTTTAGCGAGACAGGGCTTTCCCATGTTGGCCAGGCTGTTCTTGAACTCCTGACCTCAGGTGATCCGCCTGCCTCGGCCTCCCAAAGTGCTGGGATTACAGGCATAAGCCACCACACCTGGCCTTAAGAGGTATTTATTTATTCTCTATTCAAGTCCCTTATCAGATATATGATTTGCAAAAATTTTCTCCCATTATGTGGGTTGTATTTTCACTTTCTTGATAGTATTATTTGCAGCACAAAAGTTTTTGATTTTGATAAAGTCCAGTTTATCTTTTTTTTTTCTTTGCTTGTCTTTGGTCTCATACCTAAGGAACCACTGCTTAATTCAAGTTCATGAAGATTTATGCCTGTTTCTTCTTAGAGTCTTAAAATTTTATCTCTTACACTTGAGTCTTTCATCCATTTTAGTTTAGTTTAGTGTTTTTTGTTTGTTTGTTTGTTTTGTTTTGTTTTTGTTTTTTTAGATAGTGTCCCACTTTGTCGCACAGGCTGGAGTGCGTGCAGTCATAGCTCACTGCAGCCTTGAACTCCTGGGCTCAAGTGATCCCCTGACCTCAGCCTCCAGAGTAGCTGGGACTACAGGCATGTGCCACTATACCCGGCTGCTTTTTAAAACACTTTTTGTAGAGACAGGATCTCACGATGTTGCCCAGCTGGCCTCAAGTGATCCTCCCCTTGGCCTCCCAAAGTGCTGAGATTACAGATGTGAGACACCGTGCCCAGCCCTGTCATCCATTTTCAATTAATTTTTGTATGTGATGTGAAGTAGGAGTCCAACTTAATTCTTTTGTAGGTGGATATCCAGTTGTCCCGAAATTCTGTGCAATTTTAACATAGATTTGTGTAACCACCATCAAAATAAAGATATAGGACTTTTTGTAACCACAAAGATCCTCCTACCTCTGTAGTCACACTCACCTCTTCTCCTCCCATGTCCCTAAACTTGGCAACCATTAATCTGTTCTCCATCTCTGTAATTTCATCATTAAGGATGTTATATAAATGGAGTATTTTGAGATTGGCTTTTTCACTCAACGTAATTCCCTTTAGATCCGTCTCATTTGTTGTGTGTATCAGTAGGGGTTTTTTTTGTTTTGTTTTTAATGTGTGTTGATTCATTGAGAGTTTCTACATAAACAGTCATGTCGTCTGAGGATAGGGACGATTTTATTTCTTCCTTTCCAATATTTATTCCTTTATTTCATTTTTCTTGCCTTATTGAGCAAGTTAGAACTTCCAGTACTATGTTGAATCACAGTGGTGAGAAGCACACACCCTTGCCTTTTTTCTGATCTTAAGGAGAAAGCATTGTCCTTCAACTTTTTTTTTTTTTTTTAGTGGAGGACAGCGGCCCCCATGCCACTGCCACTGCCACCCCTAACCTTAAGTACGATGTTAGCTCTAGTTTTCCGGTGGATATTCTTTACTAGGTTAATGAAGTTACCTTGTATTCCTAGTTTGCTAAGAGCTTTTATCGTGAATGGATGTTGAATTTAGTCAAATGCTTTTTCTACATTGTTTGATATGATCATATGGTTTTTATTTTTAAGCCTGTTGATAGGTGGATTACATTGATTTTCAAATATTGAACCAGACTTGTATACCTAGAAAAAACCACAATCAGTTATGAGGTATAATTATAATTATTATTATTTGTACTGTCTTTGTCTGATTTTGGTCTCAGGGTAATACTGGCCTCCTAAAATCAGTTGGAATTCACTCCCTTTTTCTGGCAAAAATTATGAAGAATTTGTGTTAATTCTTTAAATGTTTCGTATAATTCTTAGTGAAACCATCTGGGCCTGGATATTTTTCTTTTAAGAATTTTTAAACTCTAAGTTTAACTTCTTTAATGGTTATAAAGCTATTCACAAATTATCTATTTTGCATTAGATGAGTTGTGGTAGTTTGTGCTTTTTGAGAAATTGGTCTATTTAATCAAAGTTATCAAATCTATCCATGCAGAGTTGTTCATAGTATTCTCTTTTATTCCTGATATTGGTGAATTGTGTCTTCTCTATTTTTTGTCAGTCTTTCTAGAGGTTTATCAATTTCATTGATTTTTTTTCTCAAAGAATCACCTGTTAGTTTCAGTCATCATCTGTATGATTTTTCTGTTTTCAACTTCCTTGATTTATGCTCTTAACATTGTTACTTCCTTTCTTCTGTTTGCCTTGCTATTGTTCTAGTTTCTTAAGGTGGGATGGGTACTTAGATTATTTGTTTGAGGGTTTTCCTTCTTTTGTTTTTCTTTTTTTTCCCCTGGGGGATTCTCTTTAATTTAATTTAATTTTTTATTTTAGAATCGGGGGTTCATGTACAGGTTTGTTACATGGGTATATTGCATGATGCTGAGGTTTGGGCTTCTAATGATTCTGTTGCCCAAGTGGCAAATGTAGTACCTAATAGGTAGTTTTTCAACCTTTATCCCCCTCCCTCCCTCTGTCCTCCTTTTCTCTTTCTTTCTTTTTTTTTTTTTTTTTTGAGACGGAGTCTCGCTCTTGTCGCCCAAGCTGGAGTGCAATGATGCGATCTCGGCTCACTGCAACCTCCACCTCCCGAGTTCAAGCGATTCTCCTGCCCTAGCCTCCCTAATAGCTGGGATTACAGGCACCCACCACCACGCTGGCTAATTTTTTGTATATTTAGTAGAGATGGGGTTTCACTATGTTGGTCAGGCTGCTCTCGAACTCCTGACCTCAGGTGATCTGCCCACCTCGGCCTCCCAAAGTGGTGGGATTACAGGCGTGAGCCCCCGCACTCAGCCCTGTCCTCTTTTTTCTCATGTGTTTTGTCCTGTAAATTTTGTTGTCACCACTGCTTTAGCTGCATTCCATACATTTTGATATATTGTATTTTTATTTTCATTCAGTTTTATATACTTTTTAAATTTCCCTTAAGACTTATTCTTTGACCTATGGTATATTTATGTGTGTTGCTTAATTTTCAAATGTTTGGAGATTTTCCCATTGTCTTTTAGTTATTAATTTCTAGTTTAACTTGTGCTCAGAAAATATACTCTATGGTTTCAGTTCTTTTAACATGGTTTCAGTCCTTTTGTTTAGGTTTACTTTATGACTCAGGATATGATCTGTTTTGGTGAAGATTCCATGTGCTCTTTAAAAGAATGTCTGCCCTGCTGTTGGTGGGTGAAATATTCTGTAAATGTCAATTAGACCTTGATGGTTGATGGTGGTGTTCAGTCCTTCTGTCTCCTTTTTGATTTTGATCCATTATTTGTTGAGAGAGAAATGTTACAAGTTTTAAGTACAATTGTGGACTTATGTATTTGCACTTTCCTATTAGTTTTTGCTTCATGTATTTTGCAGCTCTGTTGTTTGGTGCATATAATTCCATTTTCATTTATTTATATAGGTTATGAATATGTATTTTATGTGAATATTTAAGTGGTTGTTCTAATTATTGCATTATACATAAGTAATTTACCACAGTCTTCTAGTGTCAACATTTTAACCTTTGAGAAGTTTTCAGCTATTATTTTTTCAGAACTTTTTCAGCCCCCTAGTCTTTTTTTCTGCTGGAACTCCAGTGATATGGATGTTCTGTTTTTCTTCATTGTCCTTTAGGACTCTGAGGCTATGTTCATTAGTCCATTTTCTCTCTTGTTCAGACTGGGTAATTTTTGTTGTTCTATATTCAAGTTCACTGGTTTTTTCTTCTGCCATATTTATTTGGCTATAGCCCATCCAGTGAGTGTTAAATTTTTTATTGTTTTATTTTTAATTCTAAAATTTTCATTTGGTTCTTTTTTATATGTTCTGTTTCTTTGCTAAGAATTCTTTTCATTTGTTTCAAGCATGCTTTAAATTGCTTGTTGAAGCATTTTTATAATGATTCCTTTAAAATCCTTTTCAGATAATTCCAACATCTGTGTCAGCTCAGCACTGGAGTCTGTGGATTTTATTTTGTCATTCATGTTGAGATTTTTCTGATTCTTGGTATAAGTGATTTTCTATTGTATTTTTGACATTTTAGGTATTATGTTGTGAGACTAAACATCCTGTTTCTGGCTGGGCGTGGTGGCTCACGCCTGTCATCCCAGCACTTTGGGAGGCCGAGGTGGGCGGATCACCAGAGGTCAGGAGTTTGAGACCAGCCTAGCCAACATATAGTGAAACCCTGTCTCTACTAAGAATACAAAGATTAGTTGGGCATGGTGGCACACGCCTTATAGTCCCAGCTACTTGGGAAACTGAGGCAGGAGAAGCACTTGAACCAGGGAGGCAGAGGTTGCAGCGAGCTGAGATCGCACCACTCTACTCCATCCTGGGCAACAGAGCGAGACTCCGTCTCTAAAACGAAACAAAACAAAACAAAAAACAAACAAAACAAAAACAAAAACATCCTGTTTCTTTTTCCTTTTTTGCAGGCAGTCACCCTGGGTTAAATGTGGCGTGCAGGTCTGTGTTGGAGTGGCTATACGACTCTCTGCTGGACCCTGATGACGCTGGCAAAAGTGAAGCACCTCGCCGCATCTTGTTGCCAATGGAAGGAAGTGAAAGTTTAGTTCCCCAGTCAGCCTTGCAGATACCTCCCTGGCAAAAGCATAGAACTGACTCACATCACTTTGTTGCTGCTGGGTGAGACTGTAAATTCTGCTCCCTGTTGGGCCTTGTTGACACAGGGATTAGGGAGAAGCAGAATACTGCCACACTGTTTTGTTCTACCTTGTTGGCACGGGGGGGAAGGGTGGAAGTTCAGCTCACTTTTGGGCCCCTTCCAGGTGGGGGAATGGGGAATGGAGGGATGACTCGCACCAACTTATTGCTGTCAGGTAGGGATGGCCCCACTGATACTACCCCAGTGGGGAAAGTGGAGGGCCATCTAGCACCACTTCTCATAGCCTGGTTCCACCTCTTTGCTACTGGGGAGATAGGGTGGAAGTTCACTCCTGTTTGGTCCTGCTGATACCACTCTTATGGGGGAGGCACAGGGCCTAGTTGCCCTGCCTAACGGCTGCCATGTGGAGGCAGACATGGGTATCTCTGTTTGGCACAGCTGACACCACAGGGAAGGGGGAAATTTTCCTTTGATGTGTAGAGTGGATATTATCAAAAAGATTTTCTCTTCTGCTAGGCCACCCTTTTCCTAGTCATTTAACTAAAGGGAGCAGTCTTTTCTAGGGGCTCTTTTTTGGGTCTAGGCCTATTGGCAGTTTCAGGTTGCAGGCTTCTCCAGCGCCCCATCTGGGATTTATGGAAGACAGCTCACTACTGTAGTGTTCTTTAGGTCCTAAGGTCTCTAGGCAATCCACCTTGTCCTTTCCACCTTTCAAAGTCTTCCCATGCTTGATTGTTTTTACATCAAGGTTTTCTGTTTTATTGTAAGAGGGAGGAGTAGTGAGAAATGGGTCATTGATTTTTGTAAAAAAATACTTAATTCTTTCTTTCTACTTTCTTTGGGTATGCTATTTTGTTACTTATCTGTATTCTTGAGGTGACTGTTTAGTACATTTATTGTCAATCAGAATAATTCATATATTGGCCGATCATAGTCGCTCACGTCTGTAATCCCACCACTTTGGTAGGCTGAGGCGGGTGGATCACTTGAGTTCAGGAGTTGAAGACCAGCCTGGGCAACATGGTGAAACCCTGTCCCTCCAAAAAACATATAAAAATTAGCTGAGCGTGGTGGCTTGTGCTTGTAGTCCCAGCTAGTTGGGAGGCTGAGGTAAGAGGATGGATTGAGCCCAGGAGGTGGAGGTTGCAATGAGCCAAGATCATGCCACTACACTCCAGCCTGGGCAACAGAGCCAGACTCTGTCTCAAAAAAAAGTAATTCATGTATTATCAGTTGAAATACATTTGAATATATTGGAATAAATAAGTGATTGTAATACTGCAACTTTCTTATGAGTACCACTTTAGCTGCATAGTATAGGTTTTGATGGGTTCTGATTTTCCTGCTGATCATTTTTACAGTTTGTAATTTCTGTTTTGATTCTCTGTTTAACTCAAGGGTTATTTAGAAGACTGTTTCTAAAATGCCAAGTGGATAGATGATAAGCAGAGCTGCACTTTGTGCCTGTAGATTTCCACAGAAGGCCAGGCAGGCCCTCAGAGAGCTAGGGTTTTTCTGAAGAGCTGTCATGTAAAAACGAGATCGGAAATTTGGTTCCCTGCTATTTTTTTTCCCTGTCTTTATTCTTCAGGTGTTTATTGTATACTCATTATATGCAATAAGTCTAAGTTGCTTTCCTTTGATGAGGAGAAAAAGAAAGTTAATACATAGTTCCTGCCCTTCAGAAGTGTAGTATTTAATTAGCATGATGATATGTATGCACAAAGCAGTTAAATAGCAGTACTTGACAATAGTGACTAAATTACCACGGGAGTTCATACACAAGGAAAATCAGTGGCGGCTAAAGTAATTGGGGGAAAGACCTGTTGGAGGAGGGAGAAGTATTTGAGTTGGACCTTAAAGGGTAAGTAAGATGTAAATATGCACAGAGGAAATGAAAGGATGTTGCTGGCTAAGAAACTGGTGTATCCAAAGGCTACCATGGTAGGGAAATGGGAAAGCTAAATTAGCTTGGTAGTGGAAGATGAATTCAGTTTTAGCTATGTTGGGTTTTAGATGATATAGGACATGTAATGGGGAGATACTCTGAAAGTCATTGATCCCCATTTCTTGATAAATTAGTTGAACTTAACCTTGTCCGAAACAGTAGTCTGTTCTCTCTTGGCTTGGTCAGAGGAATATAGCGTTCTGGTTTGGATGTATTTTAGTTGAATATATGTGTCACAGGTGGTGTACCAGGTATCTTCTACTTAACCCTCCTGATCTGCTCTTCACCCTTTTATACCCTGCTCTATACCGTGCTCCCGGACGACAAACTATGTGGATTACATCAGTGAGTTCCTTTCCCATTTTGGCTTCTGGTAGGGTTTGAGCAGTGGAGATCCCTGGCAGGACATCACAGGAAGGGAAGAAATTGAGGTCAGGGTGTGTATTTCTGGCTTCCTCCTTGGAAGATTGCTTCAGGCTAGCTACTGTCCCTTAACTAAAGGTCACAGCTCTCTCATGGGGACTCTCTGTATCACATTCTTCTTTTTTCTTCTATGTGTTTCTCCCCTCATCCTCTTGTGCATAGGGTAGTAATGGCCCCAAGTTATGCATTCTCTCTCCCTGTTGGTTTTCCTATACCCTGCCCACACCTTTGTAGATAGTCCTTTTGTTAAACTTTCCACCAATTATGCTAATTTGAATGTGCCATCTGTTTCCTGCTAGGACCCTGACTGATAAAGATGAGGTCTCAATTGTCAAATAATTAGAATCCAATGAAATAAGCCTAACAAAATATAACTAAATTTGATTCAATCTGTCTCTCTCTCTGATTAATGTAGGCTCTTGCAGAGATTTCAGATAATTATTCTGAACTGCAATCTTTAGTGTATAGATGTGTTGAGAGTGACAGTTCATGGAATATTAATAATAACTGGCATTTATTAATTACTTACTCTTTCCATGCACCATGCTAGGCTTTTTTTTTTTTTTTTTTCTTTTTAGACAGAGTCTCACACTGTCACCAGGGCTGGAGTGCATGGCGCCAACTCGGCTCACTGCAACCTCTGTCTCCCGGGTTCAAGCAATTCCCCTGCCTCAGCCTCTTGAGTAGCTGGGATTATAGGCACCCGCCACCATGCCCAGCTAATTTTTCATATTTTTAGTAGAGACAGGGTTTCACCATGTTGGCCAGGCTGGTCTTGAACTCCTGACCTCAGGTGATTCATCTGCCTCGGCCTCCCAAAGTGCTGGGATTACAGGCGTGAGCCACCGTGCCTGGCTGCTAGGCATGTTTTTATGTGCATCGTTTCACTTAATCTCCACAGCAACCCTAGAAGTAGGTAATTTTGTTTCTCTGTCTCTCTCTCTCTCTCTCTCTTTTTGAGACAGAATCTCGCTCTGTTGCCAGGCTGGAGTGCAGTGGCCCGATCTCGGCTCACTGCAACCTCCGCCTCCTGGGTTCAAGCAATTCTCCTGCCTCAGCCTCCCAGTTTATCTCCTTTTCATGGGTGAGGAAACTAAGGCTCAGAGAGATTAAATAGCCTACCGAGATTTCATAGCTAAAAATAGTGGAACTGGGATTGAAATTCAGGTCTGCCTGACTCCATAGCTCATGTTCTAAGATAAATATGTCATCTTCAGATTAGCAGCATTGGAGAGCTTCTTACAAATGTAGACTCTCAGGCTTTACCTCATACCTACTAAATTAGAATCTGCATTTTAGAAAGATCCCAGGTGATTCACATTCATATTAAAGTTTGAGAAGCAGGGCTGGGCACGGTAGCTCATGCCCGTAATCCCAGCACTTGGGGAGGCCAAGGCAGGCAGATCACTTGAGTTCAGGAATTTGAGACCAGCCTGGGCAAAATGGCAAAACCCTGTCTCTACATATATATATATATATATATATATATTTATCACCCAGGCATGGTGATGCATAACCTGCAGTCCTAGCTACTCGGGAGGCTGAGGCAGGAGGATCACCTGAGCCCAGGAAGGTCGAGGCTGCAGTGAGCCGCATTCACACCACTGCACTCCAGTCTGGGTGACAGAGCAAGACCTTGTCTTAAAAAAAAAAAAAAAGAAAAACAAAAGAAAATTTGAGAAGCAATACTATAAACCATGTTGCTATTACAGTCTGCCTATTACAGACTGCTATAGAAAGTTCTGTTTGATTGATGTGGGGTACAAAGAGCATTTACCCTTCTGTGCTCTTTAACACTGATGTCATATGGCCTTCTAGCTGGAATCTGACAAGCCAGTGCTGCCATTTTTGAGACAAGGACATTGAGATTCAGTCGGGAAAATAACTTGGTGAGAGACGCCAGGAAACAGCATGAACTGCTGCTGTTGTGGAAAGGAGAACTTGGCCTCAGGTCACTGCCAGGAATTTTTTGTGGTTGGAGTTCAAGGATGCACCATTAACTACTGTGCTTAGAAACTCCCAAATTTGTATATACTTGGCTAGTTCTCAGAAAAACTGGTGCATTCAAAAAGTTTGATTTGGCTGGGCATGGTGGCGGGCACCTGTAATCCCAGCTACTCAGGAGGCTGAGGCAGGAGAATCGCTTGAACCCAGGAGGCGGAGGTTGTAGTGAGCCGAGATTGTGCCATTGCACTCTAGCCTGGGAGACAAGAACAAAACTCCATCTCAAACAAAACAAAACAAAACAAAACACACAAAGACACAGAAACATGCAGTTGAGGAAAAAAGGTTAAAAAGTTATAGAAAATTCTGTGTAATAGTATTAATGTAAAGCATAAAAACATAAAACAATATCCTATTATGTTATAGGTTATATTATTTGTGGTACATGCATATATAGTAAAAGGAAAGTTAAGAAAAATATTTATGTTTCCAGTACATGCATAGATTTAGTGTTTATGGTATGTGCATAGAGAGTAAAAGGAAAAGAGCTCTCACTAAATACACATACACACACACACACACACATACACACACACTAACACACAGTCAGTTAGTTGCATAACTAGGATGAGAAGCCAGTTTTGCTTATTCTTCCTTAGCCTAAGTAATAGAGGCTTCAAAATCTAAATGGTCTGCATGGTCATTAACTTGGCTTCTTGTCTCCTGTAGCTAGGTTTTGTATAGCTCAGAACATATTATGGGAGCCTGGTGAGTTTTCGGGGAGTGGAGTTAGTATCTCTTTTACATGAAGGCAGGGGGCAAGGTTGCTATAAACATTTTTTCCCCACATTCTCAACCCCTGTCTACTGGCCAGGAATGCTGAGTTTGACCTGATTAAGGGTATCAGTAAACAAGGTAATGTGAAACACTAGTAAGCTGGTGACTGTTCCAACCTAAAGCTGAACTCCTCTAGCACTTCTCAGTCGTGTTTGACTAGCTCTGGCAGGAGCTGCTGGACACAGAGGCAAACCCAGAGAACCAAAAAGCTATAAATTGCCTCCAGTGTGATTAAAATGGACTATTGGCATGGTAGTTGGATCAAAATTCTAACTTCTGAATAACATAGGTTTTCATGTACAGGGTCTACAGGGTATAGGATAAGACAAAATTCTGGAAAATGAAAGGCAGTATATGGCCCCTGCTGTCCCGGATCGACTGTGGTTACTTTTTTGTCAGTTATCTAATAATTGCCTTTAAATTCCCCAGGCTGTTAAGACCTCGAAAATCTACCAGAGGGATATGTGAGATAGAGTAAGAAAGAGAGTTTTAGAAGGGCAGACAAAAAGGGGAAAATAAAAGAGGAGACTCTCTTGAATGGGTTGTTTCTGTTCTTTGATGATCTGACCTGCTTTTTTTAATGCATTTGATCTAGTAATGACTCATGAGGAGAGCCTCTGAAGATGTTTGGGTTCTAGTCCTAATACCTCTATTGCGGTGACCTTGAGCAGATCAATTGACCTCTTTGAACTTCATATACCTCATCTGTAAAATGGAGATAATAATAGTATTTATCTAATATGGTTGTTAAGGTATGTAAAGTGCTTGGCATAGTGCCTGGCACAAGGTAAGTAAATAATTAATAAATTAGTGATGATCTTTCTTCTTGTTGTTGTTACAGTATCAGAGAAGCAAAGGAGGAGAGCATTTTGAGCAGGAGAGGGAAGTCTGGTCTACAGAATGCCAAATGCAGCAGAGACGTCCAGAAGGATGAGAATTGAGAGAAGGCAAGGGTTCTGAGGCTTGATTATAAATGCTGAGTGATAGGCTGGGTGCAGTGACTAACGCCTGCAATCCCAGCACTTTGGGAGGCCGAGGCGAGTAGATCACCTGAGGTCAGGAGTTCAAGAACAGCCTGGCCAACATGGTGAAACCCCATCTCTATTAAAAATACAAAAATTTGCTGGGCATGGTGGCATGTGCCTGTAATCCCAGCTACTTGGGAGGCTGAGGCAGGAGAATCGCTTGAACCCAGGAGGCGGAGGTTGCAGTGAGCCAAGACCACATCTCAAAAAAAAAAAAAAAAAAAAAAGAAAGAAAGAAAAGAAATGATGAATGATATTTACATTTGAAACCTATCTTCTGAGCTCCTTATTTTTACTGGAAATGGGAATCAGAGTTTAAAAAGAAATCCCATCACTTTTTGTTCTCAGGATACATATTTAGTTAAGTTCACAGGAAGCAATGTTTATTGGGAGAATATGTAAGAAGGTAGCTGCAGCTATAACAGCCACAACAGACTCTTTATGCTTGTCCATTAAAACTTTCTGTGATGTGGACATCTTCTCTATCTGTGCTATCCATACACGTGTGGCTATTGAGCACTTGAAACATGCTAGTGCTCTAGTGTGACTGAGGAAATGAAATTTTAATTTTTTTTTTTTTTTTTGAGACAGAGTCTGGCTCTGTCACCCAGGCTGGAGTGCAATGGCGCAATCTCGGCTCACTGCAACCTCTGCCTCCTGGGTTCAAGCAATTCTCCTGCCTCAGCCTCCCAAGTAGCTGGGATTATAGGCGTGCACCACCATGCCTAGCTAATTTTTGTATTTTTAGTAGAGACGGGGTTTCACTATACGTTGGCCAGGCTGGTCTCGAACTCTTGACCTCAGGTGATCACCTGCCTTGGCTTCCCAAAGTGTTAGGATTACAGGCGTGAGCCACCACGCCAGGCCTGAAATTTTAATTGTGTTTAATCTTAATTAGCTTAAGTTTAAACAGCCATATGTAGCTTGTGGCTACCCTAATGGATAGCTCTAGCTGCCCTGAAAAAGCCATCATCGTTATTAGGGGAGCAAGGCATATACTCTGGAGACTCAAAATAATTGGGGTCAGACAGTAGAGGCTTAATTATTCAGAAAACAAATGATATCCACTGGGCCGGAGAATTTAAAGAGAGTCTTATAAAGTAAGTGAAACTTGGGCTTAAGCTAGAGGGATGTACAGTGGCTAGGAGGAAAGAAGGCAAGAGGTTATTCTGATGGGTTGGAGGGTTTGGGCAAATGTTTGCAGTTAAAAAATATCTCCTACATGAGAAGTTTGAGGACAATGACTATTCTAAAATAGAGCACTCATATTGGGAGTTAGTCGTGTTTGGGCCAGGTCATGGACAGTCTTGAATGCTAGCACACAGAGTTTGGGCTGCTACATAGGCCGATGTTTTGCCAGGCTTGCTTAAAACATAGATTCTCAGGCCCCACCTTGACCTACTACATCAAATTTTCTGGGTTGGAGCCTAAGAAATCAGTATTTTGAGCAAGCTCCCCAGATGTTGATGATGCACATTCAAGTTTGAGATCTATTAGATAAACAGAAAGGAGCCCATGGGAGCTTTTGGTGACGAGAGTCTTATTAAGTAAGTGAAGGGAGTGATGTGATAATAGCAGTATCTTAGGAAGCTCGATAGGGTGGGACAGTGTAGGACGTAGAATCTAGAGTAAGGAAACCAGTTAGGTGACTGTTAAAAAGTAGTTCAGATATGAACTTCACAAATTCAGATTTTCTTTCTGGCTGGTACCCCTGGAATTGTCAAATTGACTCCCTAAAATTTCCCTGCAGGCCATATTTTAATTTTCAACACAATTCGTTTGCTGTTTTAAATGACTAGGGCCCAGGGCCCAAAGCCTGACTTCCTTGGCTCAAATCCAAGCTCTACTACTTAAGTGACTTTAGCTTAGACAAGTTTTCATAACTTTTCTGTGTTTCAACTTCCTTTTGTATGAACTGGAGATGATTATAGCTCCTATCTCATAAGGGCATTGCAGGTGTTAAATTAGATCATAAAGGGCTCACAACAGTACTTGGCACATAGTAAGCACTCAATAAATGTTGGTATTAATATTATTTAAACTAAAGAGCCCTTTAGTTTACTACAGTTTGTATAATAGTTAAAACCAGTCAATTACCTTTCACACACACAAAAACATGTTAAATGTGTCCATTTGGTATGTTAAAACTGAGTTCTAGACATTTTGCTGAATGAGTTGTATTTCAAAGCATAATGCTTCAGTTAATTTTATATATGATTATCCTTCATAAAAGAAGTCTAAACAGGATGAATTGTTTTTCCCACTAATTGTGTTAATCTGTGATTAGTGCTTGGTTATGAATGATATATCTTTTTAAACTTTGTCCTTTTTAGATTGCTACTAGCTTTCAGTGGATGCTATTTGTGATATTTATTTCTGAAGAAAAGAACAGACACTCTTTTGCTTTTCAGGGGGACTGATAGTGGAAATAAAATTTGATTTGTTATCTGGGCATGTGGCCTGGTGTCAGCTGATCCCGTGACTTACCCTGGAGGTGCGGCAACAGGTTTCTGAAGGAGTGAGAAAGTCTTTTCAGGTGCCTTACTTGGGAATATGTGAACTTCTGGTTGCTGCTTCACTCTTCTTCCAGGCCTCACTGACACAGAGGCTTCTAACCTCTCCAGTTTCCTTTGTATTGTCAGCTGCCTGAAGCAACTCTAAAGATGCACCTGCAAGTCAAGGGCGGGGAGGGAAGGAAACAGCTAAGACCCATGATAGCTATCTACACACTTCTGAGCCAGGCTGAGCCAACACGTTGCCTCAAAACCTTCTTTCTGGCCGGGCGCGGTGGCTCAAGCCTGTAATCCCAGCACTTTGGGAGGCCGAGATGGGTGGATCACAAGGTCAGGAGATCGAGACCATCCTGGCTAACACCGTGAAACCCCGTCTCTACTAAAATACAAAAAACTAGCCGGGCGAGATGGCGGGCGCCTGTAGTCCCAGCTACTTGGGAGGCTGAGGCAGGAGAATGGCGTAAACCCGGGAGGTGGAGCTTGCAGTGAGCTGAGATCCGGCCACTGCACTCCAGCCTGGGCGACAGAGCGAGACTCCGTCTCAAAAAAAAAAAAACAAAAAAAACAAAAAAAACAAAAAAAACCTTCTTTCTGCTTTCAGAAACAAAGTCACTCCTAACTTTGATCTCTTAAGTTCTGTTAGATAGTTGAAAAAGAGAGGTCTATGACACAGTTGGTTAAGATTCTTTTTTTAATGTTTTGACAAGATTAATACATATATTCCCTGCCATCTCCCTACTTGTCCATTTCCCTTCCCTGGAGGCAATCAGTTACCAGTTTCTTGTGTATCCTTTCAGAGATCTTCTGTACACGTATGTATATGTACAATCTTATTTTTTTTCTTTATATCCTTAAGTTTTATACAAATAGTAGCATACCATAAATGATATCCTGCACCTTGCTTTTTTCCTTTAATATATACTGGAGACCATTTCATATCAGCACATACAGAGCTTCTTTATGGCTGTAGGGCAGCACTGTGTGGAATCTAAGTATTTCATAATTACTGCAGATGTACCAGAATGTGTTTTAGCAGTTCTTTATTGATGGGTATTTGCATTGCATCTCAACTTTGGTGATTATCAACATGAGTATACATATTTCACATGTGAGAGTATATCTTTACGAGAAATTGGTTAGGACACGTTGGTGATTGACCTGTTCAAGTGGCTGTATAACCACAGTGCTGTGTGTAGAATCATTTTGCCATGCTTAAATAGGGAGTCACAGGATGTTAGAGCTAGAAGAGATCTTAGAGATTCCAGAGAAACCCAAGATTACGTGAAGAATTAAAGGCAGATTCAACACTAAATCCCACAGTTTTTTTTTTTTTTTTTTTTTCTTTTTGAGACAGAGTCTTACTCTGTTGCCCAGGTTGGAGTGCAGTGGCATGATCTCAGCTCACTGCAACCTCTGCCTCCTGGGTTCAATTCTCCTGCCTCGGCCTCCTGAGTAACTGGGATTGCAGGAGCATGCCACCATGCCCAGCTAATTTTTACATTTTTAGTAGAGACGGGATTTCACCATGTTGGCCAGGCTGGTCTCAACTCCTGACCTCAGGTGATCCGCCCGCCCCAGCCTCCCAAAGTGCTGGGATTACAGGCATGAGCCACCGCGCCCGGCCAATCCCACAGTTTTTTACTCCAGTCCATAATGTAGCTCTTTGTACTATACCACACTGCTGTTTGTGAGAGAGATTGGGAATGGCCTGATTTCTGTCCCAACAAGCAGGACTGTGCATTTTCCGGCCCACTGCGATGTCACTTTCTGGTCTATCTGATTTCTCTTTCTAGGGTCTGACTCTGTCAGCCTGACTTTCCCTACTTTCTCTGCTGCTCTGGACACTACTAATAACTGCTCTAATAATAACTACTTTTTTCTTTTAAAATTAAAACCAAAGTCCTTTATGGTTTCGGGATCCTTTCTTTAGTAGTAAAGGCAAATCAGTGAGGCAGGACTGCTAGGGAGGTGATCTGGTAATGGCCCAGATTCATGATCTTTCCCATTGCTTTCTACTCTTAACTCGTCCATTGAGTCATCATGATGCAGTCTAGGGAGAATCCTTTTCTCCTCTTGGCACTGCTGGAGTTATCTCCTCTTCTTGACCATAAGATTGAGCACCTTAAGGTCCAACAAGTGCTTAATGTACCCAATAAGGAAGAATATGAAAATGTGTGCACATAGTTTCATTATTACTGAATTATTTTAGGGAAGTAATATTCTTTATTTGCAGCCCAAGGAAATCAAGAGCCTTGGTGTCACAGACAGATCCTTGTGTGCGAATGACTCTGAAGTTAAGCTTAACTCTGGCCCATGCCACAGAGGTGTAAACTGCTACAAACCTTTTTGAAATCAATACTAGGATAATGGATGAAACTGTACTAGGAATAGACTGTAGAGCTATCCCTAGGACAGTTTTTCTCGAAGTATAGTCAGTCCTCTGACCACCTGCATTGTTCAAAAGTTGGCACCCTGGAGTCTGCAAGTAGTCCTTCTCTGCCCTCAAGTGATTCTTATATGAACTTAACTATGAAAACTACTGCCTAAGAAATGGTAAACTGGGGAGATGGTGATGAGTCTTTCAATTTGAAGCAGCTTATAAAATTAGTGATAAGAGGTGACTAGCAACTCCAGGTTGTGTACAGTTAATGTCATTTGGGGAGATGTAAATACTATGTTAGGTGGCTGGGCGCAGTGGCTTATGCCTGTAATCCCAGAACTTCGGGAGGCCAAGGCTGGTGGATCATTTGAGGTCAGGAGTTCGAGACCAGCCTGGCCAACATGGTGAAACCCCGTCTCTACTAAAAATACGAAAATTAGCTGGACATGGTGACACGTGCCTGTAATCCCAGCTGCTCAGGAGGCTGAGGCAGAGAATTGCTTGACCCTGGGAGGCAGAGGCTGCGGTGAGCAGAGATCTCGCCACTGCACTCCATTCTGGGCAAGAGAGTGAGACCCTGTCTCAACAGAAAAAAAAAAAAAAAAAAAGGCTGTGTTAGGTGCCCCATGTGCTCCCACAGACCCTGTGCTTCTGTTACAACCTGACATGGTTTGGCTCTGTGTCTCCACCCAAATCTTATCTTGAATTGTAATTTCCACGTGTGGGGGAGGCGGGGGAACCAGGTGAGAGGGGATTGAATCATGGGGGTGTTCATGGGGGTGTTCTTGTGATAGTGAGTTCCCCATGCTGTTCTTGTGATCGTGAGTTCTCATGACAGCTGATGGTTTTAAAGTGTGGCACTTCCTCATTCCTGCACTCACTCTTTCCTGCTGCCTCATGATGAAGGTGCCTGCTTCCCCTTCTGCCATGATTGTAAGTTTCCTGAGGCCTCCCCAGCCACGTGGAACTGTGAGTCGATTAAACTTCTTTCCTTTATAAATCATTCAGTCTTGGGCCTTCCTTCCTTCCTTCCTTCTTTTTCTTTTTCTTTCTTTCTTTTCTTTTCTTTTCTTTCTTTTTTTTTTTTTTTTTTTGAGACAGAGTCTCACACTGTTGCCCAGGCTGGAGTGCAGTGGCGTGATCTCAGTTCACTGCAGCCTCTGCCTCCTGGGTTCAACTGATTCTCCTGCCTCAGCCTCCCAAGTAGCTGGGACCATAGGTGCATGCCACCGTGCCTGGCTAATTTTTGTATTTTTAGTAGAGATGGGGTTTCACCATTTTGGCCAGGCTAGTCTCATACTCCTGGCCTCAAGTGATCCGCCCACCTCAGCCTCCTAAAGTGCTGGGATTACAGGTGTGAGCCACCATGCCTGGCCATGGGTATTTCTTTATAGCAGTGTGAGAATGGACTAATACACAACCTTTATCATGCTGTATTGTGATTGAATGTTTTTGTCACTTCCCTGTATAATCCAGAGGGTTTTCAGTTGTGAGCAACAGAAATTGACTGGCTAATTTAGGCAGAAAACGTATATATTGAAAGCGTATTGAATAGCTCACAAAATCACCAGGTGGACTGGAGAACTAGACTCAGGCCTATATAGCCAACATCACAGCTGCCACTGCTGCTACCACCAAGAGGAGAAAGGGACTCTCCCTAGACTACATGATGACTCAATGGACAAGCTAAGAATAGAAAGCAACAGGAAAGATCATGAATCTTGGGCCATTACCAGATCACCTCCCTAGCACTAGTGAGTGCCTACCACCACCACTCTAACTGCCATCAGTGTTAGCTCAGATTCTCCAAGGAGCAGATACTAAGATGGAATTAGATATGCAAGAGATTGATTGGGGGAAATGCCCATAACAGAAAGGGCGAGAACTGGAAGAGGCTGGAAAAGCTGTCAGACTGCAATGTAAATCTGACCTTTATGGATAAGAGAAGGCAAGAAGAAGGTTGGGAAGGAAGAGTCTTGGCCTGAAGAGCAGTTCTAATAAAATTTTCCCTAGCTGATGGGAGTCCTGTAGCCAAAGCTGCCTATTGGAATAGTTCTGTCTTCCAGAAATGGATCTGACTTAGTATCACTGGTGTGCTCAGTCATTGGCTGGAAGCAATGTGGCCTCAAAGAAAAGCTGCAAATATTGGGGTGAATTTAGAACCTAGCAGCTAGGGCCAAGGTCATTTACATTCCCCATGCTGGGAGGAGAACTGAAAGGCACATTTTCATAGCTGTCTCAATCAGAGATTTTCCACTGCTTTGGGTCACTGGCTCCCAGTCCAAGGAATGGATCCTTGGATTGGGTGAGCCAAGGTCATGTGCCTGTGTTCTGACTGCAAGGGGGACCTGCTTCCCACCAAGATTCCTAAGCCCTCTCTCCCAAATAAAGGGGTTCATATGCTGGACAGCAACCCCCACAAAGGACAAATGTCCACTATACTATGTGACCTCCTTAAGAGCAGAGATCTTTGTGTTGCTGATTGCAATTATAAATATTTACAAATGAATGTTTATTGAAGTAACTGAGTGCCCCACAATGCTATATCTGACTAAGAAAAAAAGAAGAAAAGTGAAATAACTGAATGAATGTAACCAGCTGATGTTCAAATGCCCTTACATACTCTCTCTCTCTCTCTGTCTCTCTCACACACACTCTCTCTCAGTCAATCAATTTAGCTCTCAGGGAAATGCAAACCAAATCCACTAGGATGACTATACTTAAAAAGACAGATAAAAATTGTTGTCAAGTATGCGGAGAAATTGGAACCATCATACACTGCTGATGGAAATGTAAAATGGTGCAGCCACTTTAGAAGAGTCTGGCAACCCTCAAAACATAGTTACCATATGATCTAGCATTTTACTCCTAAGTATGTACCCAAGTGAACTGAAAACACATATTCATGCAAAAACTTGTATTCAAATCATCCTCATAAGAGCCAAAAAGTGGAGACAATCCTGTTGTGGTTAATATTATATGTCAACTTGGCTAGGCTATTGTGCCCAGTTGTTTGGTCACACACCAGTCTAGATAGTGTAGTGAAGGTATTTTTCAGAGGGGATTAACAAAATCAATAGACAGATTACCCTCCATAATGTCAGTGGGCTTCATCCAATCAGTTGAAGGCAATAAGAGCAAAGGCTGAGGTCTCCTGAAGAAGAAGGAATTCTGCCTCCAGGCTGCAATATAGAAATTCTGCCTGCATTTCAAGCCTTTGGATCCAAGACTGCAACACCATCTTTTTTCTGAATTTCCAGCCTGCCAGTCTGCCCCAAGTTTCAGACCTGCCAGTCCCCCAAATTGTATAAGCTAATTTCTTAAAATATATCTCCAGCCATCCCCTTGTGCCAATTGGTTCTGTTTCTCTGTGATAGGTCCATACAGTGTAGTATTACCATAAAAGGAAATGAAGTACTGATACATGCTACAACATGGATGAACCTTGAAAACATCATACTAAGTGAAAGAAGCCAGATACAAAAGGTCGTATATGATCATATATTGTATGATTCCATCCAGAATAGACAAATCTATTGAGATGGAAAGTGGATTCGTGGTTGCCTAATGCTGCGGGGAGTGGGGAATGGGGACTGAGTGCTTAATGGGTATGGGTTTCTTGGGGTGATGAAATGTTCCGGCACTAGGTCGTGGTAATGGCTGCAGACTTTGTACTAAAACTACTAAATTGTACACTTTAAGTGGGTGAATTGTATGGCATATGAGTTATTTCTAAATAAAGGGTATTATTTTAAAAATAAATAATATCATTATATTCCCCTCTCTGACCCTTCTCTTCCACCAGGCAATGTAAATAGAGCTCGCCAGCTGCCTGGCAACATCCAACATCCCAAATGCCATGCTGCATTATGTGGCAGCACTTTTTTCCCTTCAAGACTAATTTAGATGTCATTTCTAACCAGATTTGTTGAAGAAAAATGCTAGGGGTGAGGGCTGCAGGGAAGTTACTTCTGTTTTAACTCCAGGCCCAAATCCCAGCTATGGATGATACTGATGAGGGAGTGGCTCAGAACTAACAGGCAAGGGTATTTGTTCTCAGGGAGTTTATAGCGAAAAGAAAAATAAGACCTAGATGATATGACTGATTTTGCATTCGTTTTTTGTTTGTTTGTTTGTTTTGTTTTGTTTTTTTTAGACGGAGTCCCAGTGTCACCCAGGCTGGAGTGCAATGGCACAATCTCGGCTCACTGCAACCTCCACCTCCTGGGTTCAAGCGATTCTCATGCTTCAGCCTCCCGAGTTGCTGGGATTACAGATGTGTGCCACCACTCCTGGCTAATTTTTGTATTTTTAGTAGAAATGGGGTTTCACGATGTTGCCCAGTCTGGTCTTGAACTCCTGACCTCAGGTGATCTACCCATCTCGGCCTCCTAAAGTGCTGGGATTAACAGGTGTGAACCACTGCGCCTGGCTTTTTTTGTTTTCTTTCTTTTTTTATTTTGAGACAGAGTCGCTCTGTCGCCCAGGTTGGAGTGCAGTGGCGCAATCACAACTCACTGCAGCTTCAACTTCCCGGGCTCAAGTGATCCTCCCCACTTCAGCCTCCAGAGTAGCTAGGACTACAGGTGTGTGTCACCATGCCCAGCTAATTTTGTTTTTATTATTATTATTTTTTTTTGTAGAGACAGAGTCTCACTTTGTTGCTCAGGCTGGTCTCAAACTCCTGGGCTCAAGCAATCCTCCCACCTCAGCCTCCCAAAGTGCTGGGATTACAGGCGTGAGCCACCACGCCTGGTCTCTAGATACATTTTAAGCATCCTAACAGCCCAAACTGAGCATTCTGTAGAAGGAAGCCATCTTCTATTCTGGCTGTTGATTCTCTGGGCCTTGCCCATCACCTCCCACCAATGAGTGTTCTGTGACTGGACTGTCAGTCACTTGCTGCAGATCTCTGTCCTTCCTCTCTCTCCTCTTTCCTCATGGATGCCACGCACCTCTTACAGATCAATTCCTTGGAGACTTTTGAGCAGTCTTCAGGCTGCAGAGACTTGGAAAGCTCAACCCCATCCCTGAGCCTTACGGAGGGATTCTGAATGCTGATAAAGATGCCAAGAGCTTTTAGACCACATGGCATTTAGATGCACTCTTTGTTCCCATTGAGTCAATGGTTGGAAGTAGAGTAGTAAGGAGTCAGATCTTGATCTTCCCCTTTCTTGCAGAATTCTAGTGCTTCTCAGGAGGAGAAATTTATGCTTGGACACTACTTGGCATTCAGGGGGCAGCCTAGGTGTCATCCCAGATGCTAGTCTGTGGGAGATCAGCGCTCTTAATGGGACAGGGGTTCCTAGAGCCTCAGCAGCCTTATGACTGCCAACATTTCCAGCATCTTTAGTCCCAAGAAGAGTAAAGAGCTTGAATCTAGAGATGGCCTGAGAGAGCAAGGAGTGTTTGGACAGAAACGGCAAATTCTCACTTAGCTACTCCCAGCAAGGCAAAGGAACAGGGAAATAAGAGACCAGAGGATTTAGTGACCTAAAGCGCCAGAGAGTCCTAGGGCTGAAAATAGAGAAGTTGGTGGGTGAGGGGGATCAGATGACAGGAACTTTACAGGTCTATACCAGTCATGGGGGAGTCTAACAAAAGTACCATAATGGGGCTCTGCCCTCAAGGAGCCTGTGATAATTTAGTTGGGGAATAAAAATTAATACACTTGAAATAATTTTGGTGCTACACTCTGGTATAAACAAAAGAATGCTGTAGAAATTCTTGAGAAGGGACAGATCATGTGGTCTGGGAACCTCTGTGAGCTGATGGCTGAATGAGACAATGCTCATTCAGCCAGAGTAGTTTATGCCCCAGCTACAGTGGCCACAGCTTTTAGAGATGAGTGTGTCTGAGTCTTGCATGGTTTCATGGAGGAAGTATGGGGGAGGAAGCTTCATCATCAACACCATTCGTCAGTCAACATTGTCATCAACAAGTGCCTCAATAAACAGTCATTGAGCATCCTTCTCTCACTAACTTTACACTTTTTGGGGGGAGGCAGGACAAACACAGAAAGAGTTGAAGGACTAGTACGAAAGAGCATGTGCTAGTAGCACAAAGATAGAGAAAAGTGAGAGTTGGGGAGGTGACAGAAGGCTTCTTGGAGGAGGGAGCACTTGGGCTGACCCTTGAAAGAAAGTTATGGTTTGGACTAATGGAGAAAAGGGTGAAGGGGGTTGTAAATTGCATCAACAAGGCAGAGAGGTGGGAGTGAGCAAGGCAAATAGGAGTAGTGAGAAAACCGGCTGGCCTTGTGGTAGGGGTAGTGTGGGCAATAAAATCCGAGAGGGAAGTAGTGTGATGATTATACAGAGCCTTGAATGACAGACAGAAGGAGTCATTTTGGAACAAAGTAGGAAGGCATTGTAAATTTTTGTATTTGGGGAGAGAAGGGCATGGAGAAGAAGGAGGAAAGGCTAAAAGGTAAATGTTGGGATTCTACATTCTTCTTCGTAGCTTTACTCTCCCATGTTTTTTTTTTTTTTTTTTTTTAATTTTTTTATTTTTTATTTTTTTTGACATGCAGTCTTCACTCGCGCCGTATAATCATCACACTACTTCCCTCCCGG
>NC_045445.1:52806258-52813381 GCF_002776525.5 Piliocolobus tephrosceles
TCACTGCAACCTCTGCCTCCTGGGTTCAAGGGGTTCTCCTGCCTCAGTCTCCAGAGTAGCTGGGATTACAGGTGCCCACCACCATGCCCAGCTACTTTTGAATTTTTAGTAGAGACGGGATTTCACCATGTTGGTCAGGCTGGTCTCAAACTCCTGACCTCAGGTGATTCACCCGTCTTGGCCTCCCAAAATGTTGGGATTACAGGCGTGAGCCACCGCGCCCAGCTGACTCTCCCATGTTAGGGGGACCAACTCCCCCTATCCCAGTGAAATGGGATTAATTGGTCACCTTGCCTGAGATTCACCTTGTGAACAGGTAACTAGAGCAGCCCCAAGAGGTTCTGCACCATATACTGGTGCTGGAGAACCCTGTCCCAGTTGGAGTGTCCCAACTAGTAAGATAAAGAACACTCTCTGAAGTTGTTCTCAATAGTGTTGACCTCCTTCATGAAATGGAAAGGAGAAAGGAGCAGCCTCCTAGCCTAGATGCTGGCATAGGTGCAGACCAAGATGGGGAGTCTGTTTCAGAATGCGACAACCTTTAGATGTTGAATCTGTCCCTGAATCAGCCCTGGGGAAAGGAGGCAGCAATCATGGAAACCTTAAAAAACAACATAAGACAGGACTACCTGGAGGCCATCATTTTGGTGGCTGCTACTTGGCCACTCCTCACATAGATTTGTTTTACTGACTTCCTGCAGCAAAAGGAGATTGGCACAGGCTCTGCTACATTATTATTAGTAGTAGTAAGATGTAGTCTTGCTCTGTTGCCCAGACTGGAGTGCAGTGGCGCAATCTCAGCTCACTGCAACCTCTGCCTTCTGGGTTCAAGTGATTCTCCTGCCTCAGCCTCCTGAGTAGCTGGGATTACAGTCACGCACCACCATACCCGGCTGATTTTTGTAGTTTTAGTGGAGATGGGGTTTCAACATGTTGGCCAGACTGGTCTCGAACTCCTGACCTCAAGTGATCTGCCGGCCTCAGCCTCCCAAAGTGCTGGGATTACAGGCGTGAGCCACTGTGCCTGGCCTACATTTATATTATTACCAGAGGCGGATGTTTTCTCTTTTTCTCTGAGGTTTAGAATTATGCAAATGAAGACATGCAAACAAAAGCTCAGTGAGGTAGGGGAGGATTACACTTAAGAATACAGGTAATTTGCAAAGCTCTTTAAGACACCCCTCTCAGTTTTTACTAACAGCTCTCTCTTGGCTCTTTGCCAGTCTGTTTAGAATTTGGCACCTCTTCATAACCTTTCAACCAAAGAGCTGTAAGTTCTTTCTAATGCTCCTATCCTGGCCTCATTTTGCAAGTGGAGAAATCAAGGCATAAAATATGAGCTTTCAGTGTCTGTGGGCTGACCTTGAGTCTTGACCTTTATCCTGTTCCATCTTCCCTCCGCTGAAAACGCTGACCCAATTCCTCCCAGGTTCCCCCTCTCATGATATTATCTGGAGGGCAATAGGACCTAGGGAGGTTCAACCCTGCGGCCGAGGGAGACACACCTGCCTAAACCGCGTGGGTAGAATGAGTGTTGAAGCAAGTCACTTAACTAGTTAGGGAGGGCGGGGTAGAAGTGGGCGCCTGCTGCTCTTAGGGAAGAGTAAAGCTGTGGCTCCCGCCTGGGTCTGGAGGTCGTGGTCAGAAGTGCTTCTGAAGAGCGGCCCAAGCCCCTTTTGTCCCGCCACTCCTCAAGGAGCATCCCTCGGCTGGCCGCCTGCCCGGGAACTCTCTGGCTGGTTTTGTTTGGCCCCAGCCGTCCCGCCCATCTCGCCCGCCCGCGCCGTCCCGGTGCCTTAGTTTTTGAAGCTGCCGGCCTCTCGCAGCTGGAATCGCAGGCCAGGCAGGACCCTGGCAGCAGACGGCGTCCAAGAGTTTGGCGACATCCGTCCAGCCAGGTTGGCGACCCGCACGTCGTGCCTCTCACTAGCAAAGTTTCTCCGAGGAGAAGCAGCCCCTCCAGCCTTTTCTTGATCCTGTGGAGAGAGCGCGCTCTGCTTCTTTCCCTCAACACTGCTCTCGGAGACAGGGTGGTGACAATACTCCAGTCCCGGGCCAGGCGGTCTTGGGGGCGGGGCTGGGGAATCCGAGGAGCTATCCTGAGAACCCTGGACTCAGCAAAGGTCCTGAGAGCGCGCAGGTGAGCGGGCGAGCTGATAGCTACAGCCTAGCAATAGCTAGGATACCTAGGCACTGAACTGAATCCCAGCTGCGCCCCCTCTTCTGCCCTGGTTCAGCTCTCTGCTGACTTGAGAGAACACACTGGTCAGCACTCTTTGTGAGGAGCTGTTGAGTGTCGGTGCCCCCAACAGATTGGCTACTCTCTGCCTGAGGGGCTGCAAAAGGAGCTGCCACGGAAGCCGTCTTCACGTCCCTGGAGTTGGACTCTGGATGGGGCGCTGGGATGCTTGCTTTTGTCTTGTTCAAGTTTCACAGCAAGTATGTTGACGATTGGAATCCTGGGCCAATCAAGAGTCGAGTTCAAAGTGGTACTCCTGGGTTTTCCATCCCAGACTCCAAGTCGAATCTGAGTCTAGAAGAGAGCGGTTTCTTGCTCTAACTAGTGAATCTCTGTTCCCAAACGGGACTTGACAGAGCTCTCCTCACCTATACTTGGACTGCAGCGGCTACGGGGTTCTCTTGGGGATGGATGGGAGGGTGCTATGAACACCAGACCACAACATTCAGAAAGAACCTCAACGATGGACAGAGTTTATGAAATTCCTGAGGAGCCAAATGTGGATCCGGTTTCATCTCTGCAGGAAGATGCCATCCGTGGAACCAACCCCCGATTTACTTTTCCATTTAGCATCCTTTTCTCCACCTTTTTGTACTGTGGGGAGGCTGCATCTGCTTTGTACATGGTTAGAATCTATCGAAAGAATAGTGAAACTTACTGGATGACATACACCTTTTCTTTCTTTATGTTTTCATCCATTATGGTCCAGTTGACCCTCATTTTTGTCCACAGAGATCTAGCCAAAGATAAACCGCTATCATTATTTATGCATCTAATCCTCTTGGGACCTGTTATCAGGTGAGCAACTTTTAGATCTTTTCTTTACCCCCCGAACCCCACCCCAGACTTGGGCAGAGAAAGATGAAGGATTTACAAGATGGCTACTATGGCTCTAATCAATTCTCTCATTTCCTCCTACTCTCCCTGTCTACCATCCAAAAAACTTATCTGAAATCTCAAATGCCACCATGATGAACATGTGATATGTACCTGTGTTCCAAAACAATGAACGATACTATTAACAAGACTTTATTAGAGAATGTTTGCTGTCTGGATTTGGGCTGTGTAAACTAGTATGGGAACAACAAGACATGATCACCCTGTGCATGAAGGCCATAGCTGCAGAGTGTGTAATTTTATTTTTTTCATTTTTTTTTTCTAAGACAAGGTCTTGCTCTGTCTCCCAGGCTACAGTGCAGTGGTGCGATCCTGGCTCACTGCAGCCTTGATCTCCTGGGATCAAGCGATCCTCCCACCTCAGCCTCCAAGTAGCTGGGACCAAAGGCATGCGTCACCACGCCTGGTTAATTTTTTTAAAAAAATTCTAGGCCAGGTGTGGTGACTCACACGTGTAATCCCAGCACTTTGGGAGGCCGAGGCGGTGGATCACCTGAGGTCAGGAGTTCAAGACAGCCTGGCCAACATGGTGAAACCCCATCTCTACTAAAAATCAGCTGGGAGTGGTGGCGCACATCTGTAATCCCAGCTACTCTGGTGGCTGAGGCAGGAGAATCACTTGAACCCGAAAGGTGGAGGTTGCAGTGAGCCAAGATGGGTGCCACTGCACTCCAGCCTGGGTGACAGAATGAGACTCCATCTCAAAAAACAAACAAACAAAAAATTGTAGAGATGGGGTCTCGTTATGTGGACTCGGCTCAAGTGATCTTCCTGCCTCAGCCTCCCAAAGTGAGCCACCATGCCTGGCCTGAGTGTAATTTTCACTTGACCTTTTGGATGCTTTGTAAATTGGATAAGAGTTTCTTTACCCTGAGCTGCTTGGGCTGGTGCTACTGCCATTTTCAAATTTTCAAAGTAATTTGACATCTGGAAAATATTTTAAACCATCTGTGATAATCTGGTACCCCAACTCAATGTAGTTCATTCTCTGTCGGTTTATCAGTCTCCTGTTTATCTTTTTGTATATTTCTGCAATGAAGATACAAAGTTAGGAGGGGACAAAGGAAGACAGTTCATCTCTCTATGTGGATGCAGTAGCACAATTTAGTAGTATCAAGTATTTCCATTCAGATTGCCTTCAAGTGGAGAGAATGTACTTAATCCTAGGAAGACAGGCATCTCTGTCAACAGTCTCATCTGGATGCTATGGGGTTTTAAAGGTAGAGAGATGTTGCAAAATTTATGAGTTCAGGAGTAAGGAATGGACCACGTTTGTCTTGATTGCAAGAGAGGTAGACAACTGCAGTCAGCCGAGGAATATGGGTCAGAGTGTTGCAATGGGAAGATACTTCATCATTAGACAACTAAAAACAGTCTGTGAAACTGATTAAGGATGGAACTCACTCCTTTATAAAATTTCATATATGTACATATATATAATTTTTATTTGTCATTTATACCTCAATAAAGCCAGAAAATTTTTTTATCAATACATTTTTAAGTGGGGAGGAATTGATTAGGCTCCATCAGAGAGAATATGGGATATCAACAGAAACAGTGGCCTGAAATTCAGGAGATTTGGAGTCTAGTCTTCCCTCTGTCATTGACTGGTTGTGTGTTCTTGGTAAAATCTCTGAAGATGCCTTCACAGGAAGGCATATACAGTTCTCTCATCTGTAAAGCAAATGGGTTAGTCTAAATCATGGGTCTCAAACTCAAACACTTGCAGGGACCAGGCAGGTATCATAAATGAATGAAGCAGGCCTAGTATAAGAAAAAACAGTAGCCTTGTATGTGATGATAAATGAAAACAAAGTCTCAGTGTTAGAGAAATACTGAGGAGTAGTGGATACCATGGTAATCTGAAATCTTCATGACCTGCCTGAAGGAGGTAGCCCCTCTAGAGCCCTGGCCCATTGTTTCCATGTTGGAATTCAGACCCAGTATTGCCAGATCCACTAAGTTTTCAGGAGATGCTCCAAAGACAGGATGTTTACATGAAATGTTATTATTTTAAATTTTCACAGCTGATTAAAACAACAACAACAACACAGGATGGACCAAACCATATCTATTGGTCAGATATAACTCAGCTGGCCTATAGGCATCTTTGGACTGGGTAATCTAAAGGTCCTTTACGGTTCTAAATCTTTGAAGTTAAGCTGTAAAAGGAAGACCTCATCTTGACCTTGAAACCAAGAAATTTAAAGATGTCACTAGAGGAGCAAACAAACCATTCGTCCCTCCTTTTTCAAATGCAATATATTGAGTTAACCAATCGAAAATCTCAAGATACAAATTTCAGAAAGTACCCAGCTGCACCCTCCCCTCTTTTTGACTTCCTTTGTTTGCTTTGTGAACCCTCTGTGTGGAGTGTTGAGTACTGTTTTTCATTTTTGTTGTTTAGCTTCCACTAGAAATGATTGGGAAGCATTTATAACCTCAGGCAGCTAAGCCCACAGCAGAAAAAAGATAATTAAAAACTCATAAATTATACTCTGGATTTGTTTATTTTCAAGGCCAATTACTTGTTAGATAGGTAGGAACTTGATTAGTGCTATCAGGCACATGAAAGTGCTTGTAGGGTCTGGGTGTCTTACATGAAATGCAAGCATACTTCTGAAATGAAAATGTACTCTAATTTACTGAAGCTTATAAATGGGCAAACACCCTTACTTAAACCAGAAAATAGCCTTGAGAATAGAAACGGAACATTTATTAAATATAAATGGAACATTTCATGCCACCACCTTCTCCAATACTGTTCTCAAATTTAGCAATAGTACTGATGGGTTTGGATTAAAATATAAAAGTTTTCATTGAAAATGCACTTATGCAGAACAAGAATCAGAAAAAAGTCTTGCTTTTTCTTCTCTGTTCTTTCTTTGCATCTTTTTCTTTCCCAGGTCTTAGAGTTTGTCCCTAGAAGGTGAAAATTTCAAGCTACATGCTTCAGAGTGGTACACATGCATCAATCTTAGGGTGATCTATGGAGACTGGCAGTCAGCATATGTTCCAGCTTTTCCTTATCAGGAACTAAAGGCTAGAGAGCATATCAACCTCTGGGCTTGTCTTTGGTCTACTTTTCTGTTAAATTTCATTGCTGTTATTATTATCCTCTCCTCCCATAATTGCTTACCCTGTATTATTTTCTTCCTTCTTATTCTTTCATTTACTCAGCAAATATTTCTCAAATACCCACTAAGTGATAAGAGCTGTAAACAAGAAAAATAGAACCCTTGACCTCAGTCTATTAGGCAAGATGCATTAATGTCCACTACAAATGTTCTTACTAGTCATAAGTAGTCCAAAATGTCCACTACAAATGTTCTTACTAGTCATAAGTAGTCCACAGTTTTTATTCGTTCAAGGTGAGTAGGGAAGTGGTAACTCAGGTGTTCCGGAACAAGATGTTCTAGTTGCTTCTTTTCCACTTACCACATCAGAACTGCTATAGACTTCTGATTTGTATGGGGGAGATAGGAGGGGCATAGCAGGAAATGTCATCTTACCCTTATTCCAAGGATGATAGACTTTCATAAGGACTTTCTCTTTGTAAAGAGAGAATCCAGTTTAAAAGGCTTCTGTCCACAAACAGGTCAAGAGGCACAAAAAGTAACTATTACAGTGATCTTTTGAGGGCCTAGATATGTAGTTCATTCAGGTTTGAGTTGTCGTCTTTTAAGTACCTTTGTTGCTTTCATTGCTTCCTGTGTATATGAGGTATTTTTTTTTTCCCTGATCTCTCCCAAGACTTTTTGGCTGAGATATAGTTATGAGCCCTTTCTTGAAAAAGCAGAATCTGGCCAGGTGCCAGCCTCCCAGCACTTTGGGAGGCTGAGGCGGGTGGATCACCTGAGGTCAGGAGTTCAAGACCAGCCTGGCCAATATGGTGAAAACCCATCTCTACTAAAAATACAAACAAAAACAAAAACAAAAACAAAAAACTTAGCCAGACGTGGTGGCACGTGCCTGTAATCCCAGCTA
>NC_045445.1:52813781-52819030 GCF_002776525.5 Piliocolobus tephrosceles
AAATTAAAGAAAAAGCAGAATCTAAAACCTTGGTTATGGAGCTGAATGCTTTGAGTGAGGAATGCTTTACCTCACGAATTTGAGGTAAGAAAACAGGGCCTTTTGGAACCTTCATCATTTTGCTAGGAAAACAGTATTGACTTAATACCTTTGTGTTCAAGGCAATTTTCTACCTGCCATAGGCCTATTCTTAAAAAGACAAAACAATTCCTCAAGTCCTCAAACAAGTACTTCTGAAATGGTGTTCTTAGGATAGTCAATGACTGGAAAAAAGGATTTCGATTCATGTAACTTGTAGAAGGCATGATCCACCCTTTGACTTATGAGAAATGATCAGAGCAGGAGAGAGAAAAAGACAAAAAGGAGTGCAGGCCGGCCATGGTGTCTCACACGTGTGATCCCAGCACTTTAGGATCCCAGCACTTTGGGTCAAGGCAGTAGGATTTCTTGAGCCCAGGGGTTCGAGACCAGTCTGGGAAACATGTCTAGATCTCATCTCTACACAGATTAAAAATAGCTGGCATGGTGGCATGTGCCTGTAGTCCTAACTACTCAGAAGGCTGAGATGGGAGGATCGCTTGAGACCAGGAGGTCAAGGCTGCAATGAATCATGATTGTGCCACTGCACTCCAGCCAGGGTGACAGAGTAAGACCTTGTCTCAAAAATAAAATAAAATAAAACAAAATAAAATAAAGTAGCACAGCCTCCCCAAGTTATTTTTTTCCCCTCATTACAACCTCCCTTCCCAGGACAGCTTTAGTTAAGTTCGCATGATGCTTTACTTCTGCAGATGTTTGGAGGCCATGATTAAGTACCTCACACTGTGGAAGAAAGAGGAGCAGGAGGAGCCCTATGTCAGCCTCACCCGAAAGAAGATGCTAATAGATGGCGAGGAGGTGCTGATAGAATGGGAGGTGGGCCACTCCATCCGGACCCTGGCTATGCACCGCAATGCCTACAAACGTATGTCACAGATCCAAGCCTTCCTGGGCTCAGTGCCCCAGCTGACCTATCAGCTCTATGTGAGCCTGATCTCTGCAGAGGTTCCCCTGGGTAGAGGTAAGTGGGGTCAGGAGAGGGGAGGGCTCCAGCTAAATCAAGGGTCTTAGAAGTCTAGACCGTATTAGCTAGGATGGTCTCGATCTCCTGACCTCATGATCCACCCGTCTCGGCCTCCCAAAGTGCTGGGATTACAGGCTTGAGCCACCGTGCCCGGCCTACTAAAAATATTTTTAAAAAATCAAGGCTGGGCATGGTGGCTGGTGCCTATAATCCCAGCACTGTGGGAGGCTGAGGTAGGTGGATCACCTGAGGTCAGGAGGTTGAGACCAGTCTGGCCAACATGGCAAAACCCTGTCTCTACTAAAAATACAAAAATTAGCCAGGCATGGTGGCGGATGCTTATAATCCCAGCTACTTGGGAGGCTGATGCACGAGAACCACTTGAACATGGGAGCCCTGATCTCGCTGTTGCACTCCAACCTGGGCAACAGAGTGAGACTGTCTCAAAAAAAAAAAAAAAAAAAAAAAAAAAATTTAGCTACGTGTGGTGGCAGGTGCCTGTAATCCCAGCTACTCGGGAGGCTGAAGTAGGAGAATTGCTTGAACCTGGGAGGTGGAGTTTGCAGTGAGCCGAGATTGCACCACTGCCCTGCAGCCTTGGCGACAGAGGGAGACTCCCGTCTCTAACTAACTAACTAACTAACTAACTAACTAACTAACTAACTAACTAACTAACTAAATAAATAAATAACAAAAGTAATACATGCACAGATTGACGTATAAGTAATTGTATATGCACAGAAAATTTCTAGAAAACCATGCAAGAAACTACCTCTGTGGAGTGGGAATGAAAAGTCAGCAGTCTTACTTTTTTAAATTCTTCTGTATGGTTTGAAATTTTTTTTTCGTGATCATGCATTACTAGTTTTGGTCTTTATTTTTTTTTAATTACAAAAGTCAGACATGGTTATAGTAAAAATTAAAAACCATACAGAATAGATAAAAAACAGGAAATGTAGTCTCACTCCCCAAAGATAACCTCTGTTAATTATCCAGTATATATCCTTCTGGAATTATTTTTACTATGTAAACATAAACATACATACAATATATATTGTATATGTTTTTGCCCAAAAATGGACTGCATGAAACATTCTGTCAACAAAGTCTTTTTCAAAAGTATGGTATGCCAGTACATCTTTTCCCAAGTTAATTATATATACATGTATCACAATAATAAACAATAATATGGGTTTCCTTTATATGAATTAGACTATTCTTATTCTCCTAATTTTCTATTGATAGGATTCTATTGATTGTCTCAAAAAAGAAAAAAAAAAAAGGTAGCACAACCTCCTCAAGTTATTTTTTCCCCTCATTACAACCTCTCTTCCCAGGACAGCTTTAGTTAAGTTCCCATGATGCTTTACTTCTGCAGATGTTTGGAAGCCATGATTAAGGACCTCACACTGTGGAAGAAAGAGGGGCAGCAGGAGCCCTATGTCAGTCTCACAAATTTTAATTTTTCACAAAAACGTTTTTTCTAATTACAAATTATACCACAGTAAACATCTTTATAAATGCATGTGTCCTCGAATGAGACTTTGTAGGATAAATTTATAGCAGTAGAATTGCTGAGTGGAAGGATAAGTATGTTTAAAATTTTATTGATGTTGCCAAATAACTCTCCCAAAAAGGCATATGAATTTATACTCTCACCAACAGTATACAAATGTGCCTGTTTCTGTTTCTTCATATCTTAAACTCAATATTATTTATTTGTGTAATTATAAAATAATTGACTTTTAAAATAATTGGCTTTCTTTGGTTATGAATGAAGCTGAGCATCTTTTTGTGTTTGGTCATTGTGTGTTCTGTGAATTGCTTGTTTATATATTTTACTCGCTTTTTCTAGTGAGTTGTCTTTTTCATATTAAGTTTTAGGAGCTATTTACTTATTCTCGTTATTAATCCTTTCTCTGCTGTGAATGAGTATGTATGCATATATTTGTATATTTTTTGTTTGTACATACACACATTTTAAATAGGTATATACATGTTGTACATGTAATATGTGTGTGATATATTTAATATCCACAATACACTTTGTAGTATCTTCTGGCATTCTGAAGTATTACATTTTTATGTATTCAAATTATTTATTGCTTTTAGATTTTGTGCCTTTCTTACAAAGGCCTATCACATCTCTCATCTGGTAGAACAATTTTCCCCAATCTTCCAAGTAGATTAATTTTCAAGATCAGTTTTCAAATTCCTCCTAAAAAAACAAAGCAGAATAATAACAGCAAAAGAAAAAAACATTTCATTGAGATTCTGATTGAGATTGGTATCAAATTGCTTAGGTTATTTGGGGGGAATTTACATGTTTATAGGATTGATGGATTTCATATTGTGAAATGATAAATCTCTCCATTTTATTAAATATTTTAAAATGTACCTCAGTAAAATTGCATCATTTTCTTCAGTAAAGTTGTATAGTTTTCTTGCTATGAGTCTTACATTTTTATGAGGCTTACTTTCAGATGTTCTATCAGTTTTAAAATGACCTGATTTTCTAAGTACCAGGATAGTATCCAGGTAAAGTAAACCCACCTACCACACTTTTGGAAACACGGGGATGATGAAGATGACAAAGAATAGGAAGAAAGAGGAGGAGGGGGAGGAGGAGAAAAAGGACAAGAAAGAATAAGGGAAGAAGGAAGAAAAAGAAAGAAGAACACAGCTAAAATATAGAATTTACTAGGTTCTAAGCATTTCTCTAAGCCCTTTACATGTAAATGTTTATTTAATCTTTACCACAACCCTATGAGATAATTATTATTCTCATTTTACAGATGAAGAAACAGATGCACCGAGAGTTTAAGTATATTCCCCCAAGGTCCCGTAAGCAAAGATTGGATTGGAATTCAGGGTGTTTGCCTCCAGAGCCTGTGTATTTTGTTCTTTTATGGCAGGAGTCTATTTGTAGGGACACAGATTGAAAATGTTTTGACATTTATTGGAAGCATCAGGTTTTTTTTCCTTCTGTTACACTACTAATCAATAAATGAGTTCTAATGTAATGGAAAGCATCGCCACACAGCTGAATGTGTGCTCTGACATTCCCAGTTCCATAAGGTGCATCAGCTCTTGAGGATGGGACTGAGAATGGTTGAGAAAGCCAAGAGTCACCACTTCGAGAGTCTCCCATTCCAGTCTCTGAGATTCCAACACTCTACTTAAAACTGAAGAACTCAGAAACAGAGCTGTGCTTCCTTTTGGGTTTACCTGGGGGACATCTTAACTTTTCCTCCATGAAAAGTGAAAGATTAAGTTGACATCGCTATGGCCACCTTTTCCCTAGATGAAGTGTTTTAATAGGAACAGAAAGCTCCAGCTTTTCTTTTGGATGAGTATTCCTCAGCCCTCCCGATGAGTATTCCTCAGCCCTCCCAGTTCTCTTGAGAGCACTGGATTTTTCTTAGTAATCAGCATCCTTTGATAAAGAAAAGGAAAGGGGCACCTGTGTCATCTATAGTTGAGGCTTAGGTAGGTTAGGGAGCATCCTGGCTCTTTAGGGCCACTACTCTAACATATGGTTCCATGGATGTCATGGGCGAGGCAACAGGGTTTTGAATTTTTTGAACCACTCTGCTGCAAATTCAGAGATTCCTAACATATGGGGGTAATGAATTGACATTGCTGATGACAAATATAAGCAACTCTAGAGTATCTCAGTGAATTGAGAACTGAGGCACATAGATATTCAGTGACTTCCAAAAGTTCCCATACAGCTAAACCAAGGATTGATTCCCTTTCTTTCTTTCTTTCTTTCTTTCTTTCCTTTCCTTTCTTTTCTTTTCTTTCTCTTTTTCTTTCTCCTTTTCTTTCTCTCTCTCTTCTTCCCTTCCTCTCTTCCTCTTTCTTTCTTTTTCTTTCTTTCTCTTTTTCTTTCTTTCTCCTTTTCTTTCTCTCTCTTTCTTTCTCTTCCCTTCCTCTTTCTTTCTTTCTCTCTCTCTTCTTCCCTTCCTCCCTTTCTCTCTCTCTTTCTTTCTCTTTCTCTCTCTTCTTCCCTTCTTCCTTTCCTCCCTTTCTCTCTTTCTTTCTTTCTCTCTCTCCTTCCTTCCTTCCTTCCTTCCTTCCTTCCTTCCTTCCTTCCTTCCTTCCTTCCTTCCTTCCTTTCCTTCTTTCTTTCTCTCTCTTTCTTTCTTTCTTTCTTTCTTTCTTTCTTTCTTTCTTTCTTTCT
>NC_045445.1:52819040-52847984 GCF_002776525.5 Piliocolobus tephrosceles
TCTTTCTTTCTTTCTTTCTTTCTTTCTTTCTTTCTTTCTTTCTTTCTTTCTTTCTTTCTTTCCTCCTCTCCTCTCCTCTCTGTTCCTTTCCTTTCCTTTCCTCTCTTCCTCCTTATAGGCATGCACCACCACACCTGGCTAATTTTTGTATTCTTAGTAGAGACCAGGTTTCATCACGTTGGCCAGGCTGGTCTCGAACTCCTGACCTCAGGTGATCCATCCGTGTTGGCCTCCCAGTGTGCTGGGATAACAGGCATAAGTCACCACGCCCAGCCTAATTAGGTATTTTATGCACCTCTCTAATCTCAGAAGTCTTCATTAATTCCACAAACATTTACTGAGCACCTGCTATGTTCTAGGTAATATATTAGGCTCTGGGAATACAGCAGTGAGCAAAACAGACATGGTCCCTCCTGCCTTCATGGAATTTTCAATACACATTTTGACACATCACTGAAGTTAAGTGTTCTAGAAATACACAAACAATGTTAGTTCCTTGAAGAAAATGTACATCAAAGAAGGGACTTCTATTAGCAAGGGCATTCTCTATGAGTCTCCTAAGACTGGATTTTTTCAGATAGAGTTCTTTCTGCCTTATTCAATGTTTGCTCCAAAGCCTGCTTCATCAGCAAAGTCTGCCTGATACCTTTATATGTACTCTTCTCATGTTAGTGACTTCTCAATGTTCTAAGACCCACGCTTTTTAAGGAAGTTTATTTTGTATATTTATATGATTATTAAAGTGTTACAGTATATGTTCATCATGGGAAATTTAGAAAATAGAGCAATGTAGAGAAAAAGATTTCTAAAACTGATATAAGACTATCACACACAAAAAAGATATTTTGGTTCATTTTTTTCAATTTTTTGTGCATCTATTTTGTTTTATTGTATGTATTCAGGGTGTACAATGTGATGTTTTGATGTATGTACACATTGTGAAATGATTACCACAACCAAACTAACACATTCTTCCCCTCACATAGTTACCATTTTTGTACGTGTGTGTGTATATGTGTGTGTGGTAAAACTTAAGATCTACTCTCTTTAAAAATTTCAAGTACACAATACATTATTACCAACTATAGTCATCATGTTGTACATTAGAGCTCTGAAACTTATTCATCTTATAACTCTAAGTTTGTAGCCTTTGATCAAAATCCTTCCATTTCCCTAAGGCCCCATCCCCTGGTAACCACACATTCTACTCTGTTTCTAGGAGTTCAACTTTTTTAGATTCCACATATAAGTAAGACAACGCAGTATTTTTCTTTATGTGTCTAGCTCATTTCACTTAGCATAATGTCCTCTAGGTTCATCTGTGTTGTCACAGATGGCAGGGTTTCCTTAATTTTATGGTTGAATAATATTCATACACACACACCAGATTTTCTTTATCCATTCATCTGTCAACAGATACTGAGTTTGTTTCCATAGCTGGGCTATTGAGAATAATACTACAATGAACATGGGAGTGCAGATATCTCTTTGAGATACTGATTTTCTTTAGGTATACACCCAGCAGTGGGATTATTTGATCACTTGGCCATTTTGTTTTTAATTTTTTTGGAGAACCTCCATACTGTTTTCCATAATGGCTGTATCAATTTATGTTCCCACAAACAGTGTACAAGGGTCTTTTTTCTCATATCCCCCCCAACACTTATTTTTTTTTTTTTTAATAATAGCCATTCTAACAGCTGTGAGATGATAGCTCATTGTGGTTTTGATTTGCATTTTTGTGATGATTAGTGATGTTGAACACCTTTTCATATACCTGTTGGCCATTTATATGCCGCCTTTGGAGAAAGTCTATTCAAATGCATGCTATTTGTTTACTTAGCTGTGATGATATTTGCATTTGCTCTTAACTGGAGCTCTCAAGTCTCACCTGTCATCTCTCTCGACCTCTGGGTTACAAAGTACAGCCTTCATTACCAACATTGACTGATTGCCTGTTTTTGTTTTTTTTTTTAACAGTTGTGCTAATGGTATTTTCCCTGGTATCTGTCACCTATGGGGCTACCCTTTGCAATATGTTGGCTATCCAGATCAAGTACGATGACTACAAAATTCGCCTTGGGCCACTAGAAGTCCTTTGCATCACCATCTGGCGGACATTGGAGATCACTTCCCGCCTCCTGATTCTAGTACTCTTCTCAGCCACTTTGAAGTTGAAGGCTGTGCCCTTCCTAGTGCTCAACTTCCTGATCATCCTCTTTGAGCCCTGGATTAAGTTCTGGAGGAGTGGTGCCCAGATGCCCAATAACATTGAGAAAAACTTCAGCCGGGTCGGCACTCTGGTGGTCCTGATTTCTGTCACCATCCTCTATGCTGGCATCAACTTCTCTTGCTGGTCAGCTTTGCAGTTGAGGTTGGCAGACAGAGATCTCGTCGACAAAGGGCAGAACTGGGGACATATGGGCCTGCACTATAGTGTGAGGTTGGTAGAGAATGTGATCATGGTCTTGGTTTTTAAGTTCTTTGGAGCGAAAGTGTTACTGAATTACTGTCATTCCTTGATTGCCTTGCAGCTCATTATTGCTTATCTGATTTCCATCGGCTTCATGCTCCTTTTCTTCCAGTATTTGCATCCATTGCGCTCACTCTTCGCCCATAATGTAGTAGACTACCTCCACTGTGTCTGCTGCCACCGGCACCCCCGGACCAGGGTTGAGAACCCAGAGCCACCCTTTGAGACTGAAGCAAGGCAAAGTGTTGTCTGATTCTATTTTCTGGGTATTTTAGGATGAGTTGGGAGTTGCCAAGAGTAACCATGAAATTGAAGGAAAGGATGAGGCTCATGGGTGAGATACCCATCAGTACATTTTCTTGACTTTTCTGTTAAGCCTATCAGAAGAAAGAGCAACTCCCAAATAGGTTTTATTTTCTTAAAGAGTTACCACTATGTTTGGAACCAGGGGGTATTCACTATATAGTTGAAAGGGTCAGAAATACCATTCACACCCTTCTTACCCAGGTCGATTGGAATAACTTGCCTTCAAACACTTTAGGCACTCTAAAGTGACCTTCTAGCTCTGCTCATTTGCTTGATGCATTTCCGAGCTTTCCTGGACTGAGCCGAAGGCCCAGAATCCCACTAGAATATATCCTGACTGATCAGAGGATATGACAACTTACCGGCTAAGAGTACTTCCCAGGAAACAGTCTGACTAATGTGGAACCTGCAACTGTCAGTGTGGCTGAGGTCTTTTTAATTCCAGTGAGAAGCTCTGGCTGAGAAGAAAATCCCCACTATTAAAAAAGCTGCTCCCCAAACAGATTAGCTCTCTGTTAGGATTTTACTAGTGGCCATTCAGCAAGGACCTCTCTTTACAGTGGCACTTCATAGGCACACTCTGAGGAGAAAGTGCAGAGTAGAATTCCTTCAGGGCATAAGCCAAAATGACTCTTTTTCTCAGGTACCTGCATGGACCTCTAGCTTGTCTAGTGGAATTGTTGAGCGAAGCCTCTCCCTTAGTGCCTCATTAGCAGAGATTTCATCCAACCCAGCTTTTCTGTGCTCTTGGTATTTTACAACTTGATGTGGACCTCAGAGAAGCTGAACTGTAATTGAAAATGTTTCCGATGTGTGGAAGAAATGAAGACTACTTTGTGTCTGCTGTTGTCCTGAGTATTTCATTAATGTGTGTGCGTGTGTGTGTGTGTGTGTGTGTGTGTGTGTGTGTGTGTTTAGGGGAGAGAGAAAGTAATGATGGCTGAGACATCACCTTCATGTTGTTTGGGATTGGGATGGGTGACTAACACTCCAAGGTAGAGTGAAGTCAGAGGAGGGAAACAAGATCACATTAAATCATCATCAGTACTGGTTTCTGCCTACAGGATTTTACTTTTTTTTTTTTCTTTTTTTTTTCTCTTTTCTGAGATGGAGTCTCACTCTGTTTTCTAGGCTGGAGTGCAGTGATGTGATCTTGGCTCACTGCAGCCTCTGCCTCCTGGGTTCAAGCAGTTCTTCTGCCTCAGCCTCCCGAGTAGCTGGGATTATAGGTGCCTGCCACCATGCCTGGCTAATTGTTGTATTTTTAGTAGAGACGGGGTTTCACCATGTTGGCCAGGCTGGTCTCGAACTCCTGACCTCAAGTGATCCACCCACCTCGGTCCCCCAGAGCGCTGGGATTACAGGCATGAGCCACCTCACCCGGCCAGGATTTTACTTTATAACAAGGAGCATATGTTTACCAACCCTCTGTTCGCTCCTATACCCCCAGTGGACAAATACATGTCTCCTTTTCTCCTATATTTCAATGTTTACATCTTATATCAGTTGGGTATTTTGATAGGAATGGCAGCCAGCTACCTCTGAGGTAACCAAGGGATTGAAGTTACTATGGCCACTGCCTTTTGGGACCAGATATTCCAGCATTTACCTAACTAATGCTTGCCCCTCCCAGACCAGGAAAATTAGAACTCCTAGTAATGTGTACCAGTCGTGGCCACAACAACACTTCAAGAAATTGTGAACAATCTGACCTAGGGCTTCCCGTCCTCATCCAATTTTATTCTTGGTAGCATGCTAAGAATTTATATTTAGTCATTTCCTCTCCTCTTATCCAATGGCAGGACATTATGTTGAGGGAGCTCTTTTTTTTTTTTTTTTTTATTTGAGACAGAGTTTCACTCTGTCGCCGAGGCTGGAATGCAGTGGTGCAGTCTCGGCTCACTGCAAGCCCCGCCTCCCGGGTTCACGCCATTCTCCTGCCTCAGCCTCTGGAGTAGCTGGGACTACAGGCCCCTGCCACCATGCCCGGCTAATTTTTTTGTGTTTTTAGTAGAGACGGGGTTTCACCGTGGTCTCAATCTCCTGATCTCGTGATCCGCCCACCTCAGCCTCCCAAAGTCCTGAGATTGCAGGCATGAGCCACCGCGCCCGGCCAGGAGCTCTCTCTTCTAAGTAGCAGGGCTGTTAACCAAAGTATCTTATTTCTTGGCATGGCTAGCATGGTTTTCCCTTCATCAGTCACTGTTTGGGACTAAAAGGATTGTATACTTAATTTGGGAGAGAGTGTATGGACTTGCTTTGGAACAGTGGAGAGCTCCTTTCTTCAACCCCAACTCCCTCATTCCATTTTTCATGATGAAGAGACTTAGGTTATTGTCATATAAAGCTCACCTGCTGTCTTCTAACTATGTTATTCAAGGTGAACTTGAAAGAAATAATCTATCAGACCTCCAGAAGAACACATTACTTCTTTGGAATTCAAGCAAGAATTTCTCCCCAATAGTCACTGTACCCTCAAGTAAAAGCAAGAGCAGCATGGAACAATAATTTGGTCCATAAAAGCCATGTGAATCAGCTACTTAAGGAGTGGGTGCTATGGAAACATACAGACACATACTGATCTAAGCAAGGCAACTCGAGACACAATGACGCTACACAGGACAAAAAGTGTGCCTCAGTACTGGACCAGGCAAAATTTTCCTTCCGTATATCCTCCCCAGCTTACTCAGTGACTTAACATCCTGGGAATGCAGAGAGTTTAGGGGTGTGGAGCAGCTTCTGACCTGAAAAACCTGCTGCCCTCACCCAAGGAGAAAAGACACCAATGATACATTATGTAAATGAACCCTTAGAACTTCCTACAGATGGTGGCCATTTGGTTCTGTAAAAATCCTCCAGAGACACAGGAGAAGATGGAATTGTGAAATATGGTAGTGGGGCAGGGAACATGCTCCCTTCCATTTGCAAACACTTTTAAAATTGACTACTCTCTTTTGACTTTCTGAAATCTTTTTTTTAACCATTTTAATGTTTGCAATTTACTAAATACATATCTTGATGATTGCAGACATGTAAGGCTGTTTGGTAGTATTCACAAACATCACAGTAATGGCATTTTTTCTCAAGTGGTTCGTAGTCCTCAATAATTATATATGAAATTGCTGTCAAACCAGTAAGACTGCATTTATGCATCCATCATTTTCAGGATTGTTGGTAACCTGGTCATATTTTCCCCAAATGACTTTGCCTCCTTGTGTCACAAGGCCCAATTCACTCACATTTACCTCAATGACAGTACCTTTGGTAATAACACCCAAAGCTGTATACAGTGGGGATGAGGGATTCTTCTTTACACCAAGTATTGGTAGACAAAAGGTGGCTTTCAGTTCAGGATGTGTTACATGGGCTTTCTTGAAATGCGAGCCCATTGGCCTAATGAGTCTTCTATATTTAGGTGGTTTTCTTGTAAAGCCATCTCCAACAAAGCAGACTTTAGTAACCATCCTCTTCCATGGCGTTTTTTTCTTTCCTGTTTGAATAACTTTTAATACTTCTGTTTCTCCTTGGGCACATACTTCAGGCAGAGGGACTTCCCATTTTCCCACCTTCTCTTTTCATTTCTGTTTAATCATATTGGAAAGTACTGTAGCTCGAGATTGTCCCTCTCTGTCCAGCAGATAGGCAGGTACTGATCCCTGTGGAGTCTTTGCATCATTCTTTTGTTTGGTGTTTCTCTTTTCATGCATCTTGATAGTCTTTTTCATTTGTATTTTCTCAGCATGGTGCTGTTTATGGTAAAGCTTAGCCTTCAGACCATCATTTTCTTTGCCTTCTTTGAACGTTAGTGAGCTTCTTGACTTTCCTTTTTTCTCTTTTTCTCATGGTAATCTAAACGGGACCCATAGTGTTTACAGTGTAATTCAATATATTCGTTCTGTGGCATGGTGATGGCCGCAGAGCTGCCAGTAGCAGCCTCTGGGGTGCAAAAACGCTCCCAATTTTCAGGTCTCAGAGACCCACGAGCTGATGCCACGCAGTCCTCTCTGAAATCTGTTTTTTTTTTTTTTTTTTTTTTTCGGATGGAGTTTTGCTCTTGTTGCCCAGGCTAGAGTGCAGTGGCATGGTCTCGGCTTACCGCACCCTCTGCCTCCTGGGTTCAAGCGATTCTTCTGCCTCAGTCTCCCAAGTAGCTGGGATTACAGGCATGTGCCACCACGCCTGGCTAATTTTGTATTTTTAGTAGAAATGGGGTTTCCCATGTTGGCCAGGCTGGTCTTGAACTCCTGACCTCAGGTGATCTGCCTGCCTTGGCCTCCCAAAGTGCTGGGATTATAGGCGTGAGCCACCACGCCTGGCCTACTCTCTGAAATCTTAAAGCAACATAGGGTACATGTGTAGGGACAAGTCTTGCTGAGTGGAGAGGAGGCAGAGATAGGGCCAGCAAATGGTTTCTGGAAAAGGCAGGCAGAACTATGAAGTTTGGGGAAAAGAAGTAGGCCATTGTAACAACAGCTATTCTCATATTATTGGAAATCTGGTAGGCTACGTATGGGCAAATTTGCATGTTAGGAAGAGGAATAAACTAATAGTTTTCAGTTTCATTTGCTCCACAAGAACTTTAAAGACTATGGGCATAGGACTGTGAGGCACTGTGGGAGAACTAAATAATAGCTTATATTTGTGAGCACTTACTATATTCCTGGCATGGTACTAGGTGCTTTATATGCTTTTTTTTTTTTTTTTTTTTTTCTTTTGAGATGGAGTGTTGCTCTGTTGCCCAGGCTGGAGTGCAGTGGCGCGATCTCGGCTCACTGCAATGTCCACCTTCTGGGTTCAAGTGATTCTCCCCTCTCAGCCTCCCAAGTAGCTGGAATTACAGGCACCCACCATCATGCCCAGCTGATTTTTGTATTTTTGTAGAGACGGGGTTTCACCATGTTGGACAGGCTAGTCTTGAACTCCTGACCTCAGGTGATCCTTTTGCCTTGGCCTCCCAAAGTGTTGGGATTATAGGCGTGAGCCACTGCACCCGGCCTATATGCATTATTTCATTCGATCCTCACGACAACCCTTATGAGGTAGGTATTGTTATCTCCCATTTTACAGATGATTGTAAGGCATAGGAAGGTTAAGAGACCTGTCCAAGGTTAGAGCTAGTGTCAGAGACAGAATTCAGTCCTATGCCCTCAGGTGCCAGAGCTTACACTCTTTATCATGGCACAAGCCTCTAAGTCCTCTTAGGTCCTTTGTGAAAGCATTTTAATATGTTAGTGGTTTCAGCAGTATTTTCTGAGCTATGGTTGGGTTCATCCCAAACATTTTTTCCCCCTAAACACTCCTTATCAGGAGGCACTACTGAATTCTCTCTAGAGAGAGAAGTCCTAAAAAGCCTGGGATGAAAGCTGAGCATATGCTCACATGTACTTGTAGATTTGTACTGGGATAGTGAGGAGAAGGATGGTAGAGGGGCCCATTTTCTTTCTAGTTTCAGGACATTAACTCCTGTATGCTCTTCCTTACACACCTTTCAAACCATGGTTGTGGGAAGAAAACTGGAGAGAGCAGTTCCTGCTAAGGGTTGTATGACCTCTGACTCCAGGAACAACCAGTCAGGCAAGTGCTGAAGCCTATTCCCTTCCACTTCATCTTGCCAGCACTGCTCTTACTCCTGCTAAGAAGCTGACTTCTAGTTCTAGAACAGGCCAAGGGAAGTGGACAGTAGACAATAATGCCCCTCCCTAGAGCCTAGGTCAACCTTCAGTGCCCTTTCAGCTAGCCCCTTCATGCCTGCACCTCATATGGTCATGGTCCTTAACATTACAGAGTTTATTGTCATGTTCCAGGTTGAGGGTGGGGAAGGCATCTGTGGGGTAGGGTACTCATCAGGACTTTCCTTCTAAGCCCATGGGGCTTTATATCTAGGAAATTCTTTAGTACATAATCAGCTGACTCTATCCTGCGAAATACTTACCTACTCAAGAGTGGGAACCCTTGTTCTCTGAAGCCTTTGCTATTGGGCTGTCTTACTATCTTCAGAGGACACACATGTCCATAATCTTACTATGTCTTTCCTCCTGAAGGATTGACACTATCAGTCACACACTTTAGACCATAGAGGCCCTGGGCTACATAGCAGAAATATGTTGAGTCTTGGCAAAAGTACACTGTGTGAAACTAGCAAGCAGTGAGGCCAACCTATGTGAGACACGTGAACTAAGTATGAAAAGAACACACATCCCGGCCGGGCGCGGTGGCTCACACCTGCAATCTCAGCCCTTTGGGAGGCCGATGTAGGCAGATCACCTGAGCTCAGGAGTTCGAGACCATCCTGGGCAACATGGTGAAACTCTGTTTCTACTAAAATACAACAAATTAGCTGGGCATGGTGGCACATGCCTGTACTCACAGCTACTTGGGAGCCTGAGGCATGAGGATCGCTTGAGCCCAGGAGGCAGAGGTTGCAGTGAGCTGAGATCCATGCCACTGTACTCCAGCTTGGGCTACAGAGTGAGACTCCATTTCAAACACACACACACGCACACACACAAACACACACACTCCATGCATGAAAATAATATCTGAATAGCACTTTACAATATGAAAAGCACATTTACACACATTGTCTGTTACCAATGCATCATTGTTAGGATAAGCCCTCTGAGTAGTACACATGGATTTGCATTGTTTTAACATTCAGTTCACCAAGGATTAAGCTTTTATTTTTTGCCAAGAAAACCTACATGGATATCTCAAAATGCTGTGTAGATCCTGAAAGACTTAAAAATGAATTCCATATACCTAGTGTAAGAGATGTGGGAGATAAACGGGTACTCTCACACATTATTGGTATGAATGTAAGATACTGATGTACATTTTGAAAGGTGATTTGTTAATATTTGTGAAAATTAAATTGACATACATTGTGTCTCAGAATTTTAACCTCTAGAAAATTTTCCTATGGAAACATAGTCACAATTACACAGTTATGCATAGGGGTGTTCATTGCCCCTTTATTTATAATGGTGAAAAACTGGTAACTTAAATTTTCATCTATGGGGAAATGACTAAACTCTAACAGTTCCATAATTGGAGTACTATCTACCCATTAAGAGGAATGTGGTAGCTGCATACAGCATGTGCTGAATGAAAACGTAAGGGACAGGTCAGGTGTGGCGGCTCACACCTGTAATCCCAGCACTTTGAGAGGCCAAGGCAGGAGGATTGCTTGAACTTAGGAATCTGAGATCAGCCTTGGCAACAGAGCAAGACTGCGACTCCACTAAAAAGAAAAAGAAAAATCAGTCAGGCATGGTGTTGTGTACCTGTAGTCCCAGCTACTTGGGAGGCTGAGGTAGGAGGATAACTTGAGCTCAGGAGATTGAGGCTGCAGTGAGCCATGATCGCACCACTGCACCCCAGGCTGGGCGACACAGCAAGACTCTGTCTCAAAAATTAAAAAAAAAATTTTTTAAGTGACAAAAGCAAGTTGAAGAATAAAATGTGTAAGATGAGGCTGTAAAGAATCATTCAAAATTTGGAAGCAAGGGTGAGACAGGAAGAATAATGACTACCCCCACTTAAGATCTCCATGTCCTGCTCCTCAGAACCTGTGAATATGTTATATTACATAGCTGGGGGAATTAAGGTTGCAAATCAGTTTACCTTGAAATAGAGGGGTTACCTTGAAATAGGGGGTTACCTTGAATTATCCAGGTGTGCTTGATGTAATCACAAGGATCCTTATAAGAGAGAAGGTGATGTGAAGATGGAGGCAGAGAGATTTGAAGATGCTATGCTGTTGGTTTTAAAGATGGAGGAAGAGGCCACGAACCAAGGAATGCGAGAAAGCAGCTTCAGAAGCTGGAAAAGCATGGAAACTTTCTCTCATAGAACCTCCAAAAGGAACATGGCCCTTCTGACATGTTGATTTCAGCCTTGTGAAACAGATTTCTAACTTCTGATCTCCAGAACTGTTGAGAGAATTAATGTGTGTTGTTTTAAGCCACCTAGTTTTTCGTAATTTGTTACATCAGCACTAGGAAACTAATACAAAAGGAAAGATGACTACTTGATGCTTTAACGTCATGTTGAGATAATTTTTTTAACAGGCCTCTCTGAGTGTGATCTGACTCTCTAGGTCTAGATAATTGCAATTTAACACAGTTGATGAGAGTCCAGTCATTTTACAATTCTGTAAAACTGGCAAGATGCAGTGACTTTGTTTTCTGTCCACCTAAAGAAGACACCACAGGGAGAAGGGGAGGGATGAATAAGTGAAGCATAGAGGATTTTTAGGGCAGTGAAATTACTCTGTATGATACTACATTGGTGGGTACATATCATTATATACTTGTCCAAACCCATAGAACGTACAACATCAAGAATGAACCTTAATGTAAACTATGAACTTTGGGTAATTATGATGTGTCAATGTATCTTCATCAATTGTAACAAATGCACAATTTTGATGAGGGATGTTGATGAAGAGCGAGGCTATGTACTTGCAGGGGAGGGGATATATGGAAAATCTTCCTACCTTCCTCTTAGTTTTGCTGTGAACCTAAAACTGCTCTTAAAAATAGTCTTTTTTAAAAGAAAAACCTGGAATATAACATTATTGGATGAAACAATCAATTATGTTAATATTGACAATTGATTTAATAGAACTGTCTTGGCTCTAAAATTGTAATTTTAAATGCATCTTTATAGAAATAAAACTATATATTAAACTATATGTTCATTAAATTATTTTTTAAAAGACACCACTATTTTGGTTCTTATTGCCCTGTAGAACATTAACCAGCTTTGATTCTAATTTAGCCATCTTATTTTAGCATTCCTTTGGTGTTTTTACTGACTATATGTAAAATACCAGTTTTCATATCCTCTTTTGAGTTGGCTGCCACCTTACTGATTTCCTCCTCAATGAGTTAAATAAATCTTTGATACATACAAATTCTCTATTTGTATGAAACTTATATTTCTTTGTTTTAGAATTGTTTTGAGAATCATATGTTAACAATGATCCCATTTTTGTAAAATACAAAACCAACAATATGGGGGTGGGGGTAGAGGAAAATGTTTCAGCAGTTGTCTGTTTTGGGAAGGTGGGAGAGATTACTAGAGATTTCTCCTGTGTTTAGTGTTTTGCAACATTTAGATTTTGTATAAATTTACATGATATTTGTAATCAGAAAAATACATTGCTTTAAAAAGTAAGTGTGTATGAAAATGATTCACACACAGTGTGCACCCTCAACAAGTTTAAGATCTGGCTAAAGATAGAGACATGCTTCATTCAACTAAATAGAAATACAAAGCCAGTTATGATAGGTGCCTTCGAAGGACGGGGACTATCATCTGTTGAGTGCTTATGAGATACCAAGGGCTATCTTGGATCATTAATATAGATTCATTTTACCATCACAATAACTCTGTGAGGTAGATTCTATCTCCCTTTTTCCTATAAAAAAGCTGAAGCTGAGAGTAACTTGCCCACAGTCACACAACTACTAAGACAAACAGCCAGAATTTAAGCCCTGGTCTTATTCCAAAGCTCATATTCTTTCCATTTTACTGTACTACCTCCCATAGATGTTGGGACCCATGGTCTGGACTGGTTAGGACTGAAGTCAGTGAGTATTTTATACTCATTGTTGGCTCTTTAAATGGGGGCAGATCTATTCACACATCACATAGAAAACAGGCAAAAGTCCTCTATTTCTAATATTTATCCAAACCAGTTCATGGCTTAGCCTACTCTATATGGTTCCCTGCCCTCCACGTGCTTATATTCTTGACTTTGGGCTCCAGGCCTTCTTCCTTTCCTGACCCGTTTGGCTCTGCTTCTCTGGTTTACCAGCTTCTACCTGCCTCACTTGATTTTCCAACTTGCTCTTCTCCATTGGATTGGCTCACTTACCCATAAGACATTCCTTCTGCCAGCCTCAACCCCCAGGTATCAACACCTGCTGGACAAGCTTCCCTGTCTCCCAGCCAGGAGAGTAGGATTAAACGGGCATAGCCAGGTCAGAAAACTTAAACTTACCTGGGAGTGGCATGGAAGAATCATGTGTTTAGGGGGCCAAGCCAGGAATTCAGCACCAGAGCAGGAAAGCAGGAACTTATTTAATTAAGAATTAAGTTGAAAGCTTTTTAATTTTAATGAAGTCAAGCTTATCAATTATTTCATGGATTATACCTTTGGTGTTGTATCTAAAAGGTCATCATCATATCCAATGTCATCTAGATTTTCTCCTATGTTATCTTCTAGGAGTTTTATCATTTCGTGTTTTACATTTAAGTCACTGATCCATTTCGAGTTAATTTTTTGAAGGGTGTAAGGTCTGGTTTGTTTGTTTGTTTGTTTGTTTCATGTATATGTCTGGTTATTCCGGTACTATTTGTTGAAAAGACCATCTTTGCTCCATGGTATTGCATTTGCTCCTTTGCCAAACATCAAACATCAGTTGACTACTTATGTGAGTCTATTTCTGGGCCATCTCTACTGTCCCATTGATCTATTTGCCCTTTCACCAATACCGCACAGTCTTGATTACTATAGCTTTATAGTAAGTTTTGAAATTTGGTAGTGTCAGCCTCTTTGTTCTTCCTTTCCAATATCGAGTTGGCTATTCTGGGCCATTTGCCTCTCCATAAATACTTTAGAATCAGTTTATTGATATCTACAAAATAATTTGCTGGGATTTTGATTGGGATTGTATTCAAGCTATCGAAGAATTTGGGAAGAACTGACAGCTTGACGATATTGATTCTTCTCATCCATGAACATGGACTATTTCTTCATTTATTTAGTTATTATTTGATATCTTCCATCAAAGTTTTGTAGTCTTCTTTATATAGAACTTGTACATATCTTGAATCTATATTAATGATCCAAGATGGCCCTTGGTATCTCATGAGCACTCAACAGATGATAGTCCCCTTCCTTCGAAGGCACCTATCACAACTGGCCTTGTATTTCTATTTAGTTGAATGAAGCATGTCTCTATTTTTAGCCAGATCTTAAACTTGTTGAGGGTACACACTGTGTGTGAATCATTTTCATACACACTTACTTTTTAAAGCAATGTATTTTTCTGATTACAAATATCATGTAAATTTATACAAAATCTAAATGTTGCAAAACACTAAACACAGGAGAAATCTCTAGTAATCTCTCCCACCTTCCCAAAACAGACAACTGCTGAAAAGAGCTTGAAACATTTTATTCTGCCCCCACCCCCATACTGTTGGTGTTGTATTTTACAAAAATGGGCTCATTTTTGTAAAATTATATTAACATATGATTCTCAAAACAATTCTAAAACAAAGAAATATAAGTTTCATACAAATAGAGAATTTGTATGTATCAAAGATTTATTTAACTCATTGAGGAGGAAATCAGTAAGGTGGCAGCCAACTCAAAAGAGGATATGAAAACTGGTATTTTACATATAGTCAGTAAAAACACCAAAGGAATGCTAAAATAAGATGGCTAAATTAGAATCAAAGCTGGTTAATGTTCTACAGGGCAATAAGAACCAAAATAGTGGTGTCTTTTAAAAAATAACTTAATGAACATATAGTTCATTAAATACTTAAGTATTTTATTTTGGGGGGGTGCTAATGTAAATGTGCATATGAAAAGATATTTGACATCATATGTCATTAAGGAATTGCAAATTAAAACAACAGGATACTACTACACACCTGTTAGAATGTCCAAAATCCGAAACACTGATTAATACCAACTGCTGATGAGGATGTAGAGCAACAGGAACTCCAATTCATTGAAGGTGGGAATAAAAATGTTACAGCCAGTTTAGAAGACAGTTTGGTAATTTCTTACAAAACTAAATATACTCTTACCATACAATCCAGCAATCATGCTCCTTGATAATATGTCATAAATTTCAAATTCTACTTGTTCATTGCTGGTATATAGGAACGCAATTAATTTTTGTATATTAATTTTGTATCCTGCAACCTTGCTATAATTGTTTATTAGTTCCAGTTCCAGCAGTTTTTGTCAATTATTTCAGATTTTCTGCATAGAAAATTATGTTAACTACAAAGACACTTTTCTTTCTTCCCAATCCATGTACAGTTTATTTCCTTTCTTACTTTATTGCATTAGCTAGGACTTCCAATATGTTGGAATGCAGTGCTGAGATGAAACATTCTTACCTTTTTTTGTTGTTGTTTGTTTTTTTGCTTTTTGCCTTGTTTCTGATCTTGGCAGAAAGCTCCAAGATTCTTACCATGAAGTATGATGTTAGTTGTGGGGCTTTTTTAAAATACATTTTCTTTATCAAGTTCAGGAAATTCCCCTCCATTCCTAGTTTTTCAAGCATTTTTATCATGAATGGATGTTAGATTTTGTCAACTTTTTTCTATATCTATTAATAGGATCATATGGTTTCTATTTAGTCCATTCATATGATGAATTACATTAATTGATTCATAAAGATAGAACAGACTTTCATTCTTGGGACGAATCCCACTTGTTCTTGATGTATTATCCTTTTTTATATTGTTGGATTACATTTGCTAATACTTTGTTAAGAATTTTTGCATCTATGTTCATGAGAGGTATTTGTCATTTTCTTGTAATGTTTTGTCTGGACTTGGTATTATGGTAATGCTGGCCTCATAAAAGAAGTTGGGAATTGTTTCATTCTTTTCCACTTTCTGGGAAAGGTTATAGGGAGTTGGTATCATTTTAGATATTTCATTTCTAATATATGCATATAATGCCATAATTTTTCCCCTCAGCACTGCTTTTACTGCATTGCACAAATTTTGATAAGATGTATTTTAATTTTCATTTAGTTCAAAATATGTTTTAATTTCTAGACTTAATCTAGACTTATTCTTTGACCTGTGAGTTATTTAGAACTGTATTGTTGAATTTCCAAATATCTGGGAACTTTTCAGCTATCTTTCTGTTACTGATTTCTAGCTTAATTTCTTTTTGGTCTGAGAATGCATTCTGTATGATTTCTATTCTTTTAAATGTGTTGAGTGTATTTTATCATCCAAAATGTGATATCTTTTTTTTTTTTTTCAGATGAAGTTTCGCTCTTGTTGCCCAGGCTGGAGTGCAATGGCACAATCTCAGCTCACTGCAACCTCCACCTCCTGGGTTCAAGCAATTCTCCTGCCTCAGCCTCCCAAATAGCTGGGATTACAGGCATGTGCCACCACACCCAGCTAATTTTGTATTTTTAGTAGAGACAAGGTTTCACCATGTTGGTCAGGCTGGTCTTGAACTCCTGACCTCAGGTGATCCTCACCTTGGCCTCCTAAAGCGTTGGGATTACAGGTGTGAGCCACCATGCCCGGCCTCAAAATGTGGTATCTTGATGAATGTTCCATGTGCACTTAGCAGAATGTATTCTGCTGCTGTTGGGTGAAGCGTTTTGTAAATGTTATTAGGTCAAATTGGTTGATAGTATTGTTAAGGTCATCTGTATCCTTACTAATGTTCTGTCTGATCTTTAAATTACTGAAAGAGGGGTATTGAAATCTCTCACTTGTAGATTTTTCTGTTTCTCCTATCAGTTTTACTAGTTTTCTTTCATGGATTTTTAGGCTCTGATGTTGCATGCATGTTTAGGATGGTATGTCTTCCTGGAGAATTGACCATTTTATTATTATGTAATGCCTCTTTTGTTCAAAGACTTTTTTTCTGAAATTAACATGGCTACTACAGTTTTATTTTGCTTAGTGTTTGCATGGTATATCTTAATTCTTTAATTTTTAACCTAAGTCTTTATATGTAAAGTGAATTTCTTATAGACTGCTTACATTTGGGGCATTTTCTCCCATTACTATTTCTTTATTATTTACACTTATGATACATGATATATACACACATATGTATATAGATAGATACATACACACACACCAATAGCACCGACTTTGGTGTACATCAGAGTTACTTAAGGAGCTCGTTAAAAATGGAGATTTTGGGCCGGGTGCGGTGGCTCATGCCTGTAATCCCAGCACTTTGGGAGGCCGAGGCAGGCAGATTACGAGGTCAGGAGATTGAGACCATCCTGGCTAACATGGTGAAACCCCGTCTCTACTAAAAATACAAAAAAATTAGCTGAGTGTGGTGGCACGCACCTGTAGTCCCAGCTACTCGGGAGGCTGAGGCAGGAGAATCGCTTGAACCCGGGAGGCAGAGGTTGCAGTGAGCTGAGACTGCACCATTGCACTCCAGCCTGGGTGACAGAGCGAGACTCCATCTCAAAAAAAAAAAAAAAAACAATGGAGATTGTGAAGCACATTCTCAAACCCCCATTCCCCTTAAGGTGTTTTTATACATATCATAGATTCAGTCTTTGAAAACCTGTAGGACATACATTCTTTTTTTTCTTTTTTAAAATTTTATAGAAGCTAGGTCTCGCTATGTTGCCCAGGCTGGTCTCGAACTCCTTAACTCAAACGAGCCTCCCACCTCGGCCCTGCAAAGTGCTGGGATTTTAGGTATGAGCCACCATGCCCTACAAGTACATACATTCTTAACATGATATCAAATAGTGAATTATGGATATGATCATTCTTTATTACCTGGGGACAAGAAAAAGTAATTGTCAAAGACAACTGAGATTTTGAGTTCAGGTAGCTTGGAGAGGAAAGGTAATATTAGTGAGAAAATGAGGACTGGGATTAGGTGTGATGGCTCACACCTGTAATCCCAGAACTTTGGGAGGCCAAGACAGGAGGATCACTTGAGCCCAGGAGTTTGAGACCAGCCAAGGCAACATAGTGAGACCCCATCTCTACAAAAAATAAAAATTATCCCTGACTAATGGTGCACACCTGTAGTCCCAGCTACTCTGGAGGCTGAGGTAGGAGGATCACTTGAGCACAGGAGGTTGAGACTGCAGTGAGCTGAGATTGTGCCTACCAAAGTGCTGGGATAAAAAGCATGAGCCACTGCACCCGGCCAACTCTTTCAGTTTTGTTTTTCTTTTCCAAGATTATTTTGGCTATTTGGAGTCTTTTGCAGTTCCATTTAAAATTTACAATCATGTTTTCCATTTCTGCAAAAATGATGGCTGAGATTTTGATAGGGATTGCACTGAATCTATAGATCACTTTGAGTAGTATTGTCATCTTAATATTAAATCTTCCAATTCATAAACGTGGGATATTTTTCAATTTATTTAGGTCTTCTTTAATTTCTTTCAGCAACATTTTATAATTTTCATTGTACAAGTCTTGCCCTTCCTTGGTTTAATTTATTCCTAGGTATTTATTATTTTTCATGCTATCGGAAATGAAATTGTTTCCTTAATTTCACTTTTACGTTGCTTCTAGTTCACAGAAACACAACTGAATTTTTGTGCTGATCTTACACAGCACAACAGTTTACAACCTGTAACTTTGTTTGTTTATTAGTTCGAATTGTTTTTGTGGATTCTTTAGAAGTTTCCTTATATAAGATCAAGTCATCTGTGAATAATTTTACTTCTTCCTTTTCAGTTTGGATGGGCTTTCTAAATTTCTCTCTCTCTTTTTTGAGACAGGGTCCCACTCTGTCACCCAGGCTGGAGTGCAGTGGCACCATCTCGGCTCACTGTATCCTCTGCCTCTCAGGCTCCAGTGATCCTCCCGCCTCAGCCTGTCAAGAGGCTGGGACTACAGGCACGTGCCATGACACCCAGCTAGCTTTTGTATTTTTAGTAGAGATGGAGTTTCACCATGTTGGCCAGGCTGGTCTGGAACTCCTGACCTCAAGCGATCCACCTGCCTTGGCCTCCCAAAGTACTGGGATTACAGGTATGAGCCACCACACCCAGCCTGTTCTTAGTATTCTCTTAAGACAGTTTATTTAAAATCTTTCGCTAGTAATTCCACTACCTGGGCTTCCTCAGGAGCAGTTTCATTCATTTCTTTATTCTTGTGTATGTATGGGCCATGCTTTCTTGTTTCTTTGCATGTTTCATAATTTTTTCATAATTTTTTTGTATAAAGCTGGATATTTTGAGTATTAAAAGTTGGAACTCTGGAACTCGGTTTCTTCTCTATTGCAGGACTTTTGTTTCTGCTTGTGGATTGTTGTTTGTTTAGTGACTTTTCTAAACTACTTGTTAAAGTCTGATTTCTTTGCTACGTGTGGCCACAAAGTCTGTGTTCCATTAGCTTAGTGGTCAGCAAGCGTTTTGATGAAGTTTTCTTCTTAATGCCAGGAGTCAAAAAAAATAAAGAAAGAAAGAAAAGAGAAAAAGAAACTAATGCTCTTCCAAGCCTTGTCGATTGACTCTTTTAGGGGAGTAGTCCTTCAATGCTTAGCCAACGCATTTGCAACTGTGCCTCAGGCTTCATGTCCTGCTTGTGTGGAGTCCGATGATGGTCAGCCACCAGTGAAAGCTTTAAGGTTCTCTCAAACCTTTACAGAGTATGTGTTCAACCCTGGGCATGTGCATGGCCTTCTCGTTTTTTTGGTTTAGGTGGGAGCTTTTGAAGTCCATTATTCCCCTAGTTATCTTCTTTCCCAGCCTCCTCCTTCCCATTCTTTTCAGTCTGTCTATTGCTTGTCCTAACTGCTATCTCTTGCCAAAGCTGCTGTGATCAATACCTTTGCCTTGAAATGCTTTTGGCAGATCTTCCCAGTAAGCTGCCCCAGACCTTGGAACATTTCAGGTCAGTAGAAAAAAAAAAAAGGCAAGCCCTCGCACTCTTCCTTCAGGGAGTCACCAGACAGGTCAAAATATACATCCACAATTCTTTGAGAACAGGTCTGTGTTGTTTCCTCTGGCGAAAGCAACTTGCACCAAGAATGTAGGCTGCCATTTTCATAGGTGCCACTGATCTGGTGAGTGAGGACAGCAGACAGGTAATTTTAAATGCCAAAGTCTTCAATTAGTACAATGTAGCAGCTTCTTTCTTCATTAAGCTTTCCCTTGGTTGGTGTAAAGTGTTCACTAGATTCCAGGGTATTGCTAAAGTTGCTTCTGACAGTTTGACAGCTTATTAGTTACCTGTATGGAGGACAGAACCCTGGAATTATCTACTCCACCATTTTTAGTGACCTCGACTTTTAATTTTTTGTAATGACAGCAATGTCACTCTTAACATGCCTGAGCCAAAAGCAGATGTCCCTTCATTATTTTTATGCACAAATTGTCTTATCATTGGCCAGTAGAATCCCCTCCAAAGTGGTTCCTTGTTTTTTTGACAGAATCCCAGTAATCCTTGATAGCTTCCTTGCTTTCTGCTGCAAGATGTCCTGGGCTCATCTCATACATGTACTGACCCCGACCTGGATAGCAATTTCTCCAAAGGACTCTGACTCCTGACTCCTTTCAGTGGGAAATGGTATTGAAAGATCAAAGGCTGGGTGCTAAAGATATTTTTTTGCTGTTGAGTTGTCATTGCTTCTAGGCTTTTCAGTGGAAAGAACTAGGAAAAACATATATTACATATAAATGTTCCATATATGTGTTCCATATATGTGTTCCATATATACGTGTGTGTGTTCCATATATATGTTCCATATATATATATATTTGTGGGATTTTTTTTTTTAAGACAGAGTCTTGCTCTGTCGCTGTCACCCAGGCTGGAGTGCAGTAGTGTGATTTCAGGTCACTGCAACCTCCACCTCCCTGGTTCAAGCAATTCTCTTGCCTCAGTCTCCCGAGTAGCCAGGACTACAGGCACGTGCCACTACACCCCGCTAATTTTTGTATTTTTTGGTAGAGACAGGTTTCACCATGTTGGCCAGGCTAGTCTCGAACTCCTGACCTCATGTGGTCCACCTGCCTCCACCTCCCAAAGTGCTGGGATTACAGGTGTGAGCCACTGCATTTGGCCAAAAAAGATATTTTTGAACGTGAAAAATATAATGAGTTTATAAAGCTATTTCCAATTCAAATGTAATGGTACAGGGTTTTGCCCAATATCTTTATCTTGTACTTGTGTCTCTCTTTTTTTTTTTCTTTTTTTTTTGTTTTTGAGACAGAGTCTCATTCTGTCGCCCAGGCAGATCGCAGTGGCGCAATCTCAGCTCACTGCAACCTCTGCCTCCTGGGTTCACGTGATTCTCCTGCCTCAGCCTCCCGAGTAGCTGGGATTACAGGCACACACCACCACGCCCAGCTAATTTTTTGTGTATTTTTGGTAGAGACAGGATTTCACTATGTTGGCCAGACTGGTCTCGAACTCCTGACCTCGCGATCCACCCGCCTCGGCCTCCCAAAGTGCTGGGATTACAGGCGTGAGCCACCGCGCCCGGTGTACTTGTGTCTTTTTTCTCTTACCATGACAATCTTTGTTTCTAAGTATATTAACCTCATACTTATTTGCTTAATTCTAAACAAACCAATAGTAATTTTAAAATAACAATACCAATATTACTATTAACATTAAGACTATGGAAATCAGTTTAAGATTTCTTTGTGGTTCATTTTGTCCTTAGATCATATATCATTAGGGATGTATGTTCAAAATATTGTTTTAAAGTAATTTGAAGGTATTCTATTTGTATGATTATGCCACCTACTTGATATACAGTGAGGTTCATTTGTTTCAGTTTGTTTTCAGTTTTTAGGGATTGATTCTTATTTTCCTTTTGCGTTAATATTATTAAAAATTTTTTTAGTAATTTTTTTTTACATAGGGTGTCACTCTGTCTCCCAGGCTGGAGTACAGTGGCACAGTCACGACTCGCTGCAGCCTCAGACTCCTGGGCTCAAGCAGTCCTCCTGCTGCAGCCTCCTAAAATGCTGGCATTACAGGCATAAGCCACTGCCTGGTCACTTCATTTTATTTTTAATTATGCTTCCAAAGATGAAACTAGCTAACAAGATACATCCAGAGAAATTTAGCTTCCGTTCCTATTACTTCATCCTGTTCCCTCCTTTCCCCAGTTTTGTAAGATTGTGGTTCATACTTTTAATGTTTCTTATTTAAAAATATAAGCAAATATATATAGAGCCATACATGAATGTGTATATTTCCCTTCTTGTACACAAAAGATGATACATGATAAAAACTGTTCTTTACCTTGACTGTTTTCACTTCATACATCCAGAGATCATTCCATGTGAATATATGAGGATTATTTTCATTCCTCTTTACAACTGTGTATTACTCCATTATGTGGTTGTATTGAGTTTTTTAGTCTTTTAGCATTGTAAATAATGCCAATAAATAGCACTGGGCATATGTCATTCTGCATTTTTTCCAGTATGTCTTTGGACTAGATTCCAAGAAGTGAGATTGCTCTATGTATTGACAAGTTCCCCTCCCAATGGGCTATACCATTTTGCATTCCCAGCAGCAATGTGTGAGAGAATCCAGGCCTTTTGACATCTTTCCACAGAGCTAGTATGGACCAAATTGGTAACTCTGGGTTTTACGGCCTGGGAGAGACCTCACCTCCCTCAGCACTCATCTCACAGAGATATACCACAGCTCACATCCTATTATTTTCCCTATTACATACCCTGTGCTTAAAACAAATGGGTTGCCTAGCAGGAATGAGCAACCCTTCGTGGCAAGCCTTGTCTTGTTATGAGCCACTTCTCAAGTTTGCCTGGCTGCCTGTGGCTGAGGTAGGTTCTGAAACACGTTAAACAGCCCTGACAGCCTGATTGCTAATGAGTCTACATTGTCAGCTGCCTACAGTAACCAAGTGATCTTGCCCATGAACCTGCATCTGGAGGGTATAACCCAGTATACACAAGGCAGAATGGAACATCAAATGTTCATCTTTCTGCTTCTCTGAAGTACTTGCTTTCTGTTCATTATTACCAACATTGAAATAGACCCAGTGGAGGCCCCGCAAGACAGACCCATCACTGTTTTTGTTGTTGATCTTTCACCTGTGGTGCTGACCTTGCCTTCCATTCGCTGCCTCTCCTTGTGTCTCCTTGGAGCTCTCGCCATCTTGTGGCAGGTCAGCAGGCTTCAGAAAGGAAATGTCGACTTTTCCTAAGCGTGAAGAAAATCAAATCCAAACTCCTTACCGTGCTATACTGTATATGTGCAATGTATACTGTTTATAATTTGCTTCAAAATGCTTCAGTATCAGCTGTGTGATAAACCTTATTTCATCTATTCTAAAATGTGTATCTTTTTCACTTTTAATCACCTCTGAAATTAGGATGAATTTTACCATTAATAAAATGTCATAATTTAATTGACAGCAAATTTTCTTTCTGGGTGCAGAAAAGAATGATGAGTCTTACAACCTATGACATTTTGGATTCATGAATTAATTATTTGATGAAATATTGTGTCTGTCTACAAAATGAGCTTTTGAAATACCAGCCTAGGCTGGGGACAGTGGAGGTAGGAAGAAGGGGTGGATTTAGTATATACTTTGAAGTGGAGGAGAAACTGGTAATGTTTATTCATACTGATCAACAGGTTTTACAATTCATTGTTAATTAGTTTTAATCCACACTCTGGGGGTGGTTAGTTAACATTCAAATTATTCTAATCAGGAATACATACTCAGGAGTGATTAGTTAGCATTTGAAAGATCCTACTCAGGTGTTTACATCCCAGAAGTAATTATACTCCAGGATGTTCACTTTTTCCTATCTGAACCTGCACTAAGTCAGAAATTCTTATACTTTATTTTTGCCATGGTCCCCTTTGGCCAACTGGTGAACACATTTCAGAGTCATGCTTTTAATACCCAAAATAAAATACATAGGATTACAATCAAAACCAATTGCATAAGCCTGTAATTACAGCACTTTGGGAGGCTGAGGCGGCAGGTTTGCTTGAGGCTAGGAGTTTGAGACCAGCCTGAGGAACACTGGAAGACCACCCCACCATCCCATCCCACTCCTCCCCACTGCCTCTACAAAACATTTAAAAATTAGCTGGTTGTGTTGCTGTGCACCTGTGGTCCCATCTACTTGGGAGGCTGAGTACTCCCCTGCCATCACTTGAACCCCGGGGGTGGAGGCTGCAATGAGCTATGGTTACACCACAGGCTGAAAAAAACATAAATGCATTCAAATGCAGTCATCAAAATATTAAAGATACAATTTATGACACTAACATGTGCTTCTTCGCCCTCAGCTTTATTAAGGTATGATTGACAAAGTTGTATATATTTATGGTGTACAGCATGATGTTTTGATATCTGTATGTATTGTGAAATGACTAAGTCAAGCTAATTTACATATAATTATCTCACATACTTATTATTATTTTGAGACAGAGTCTTGCTCTGACGTCCAGGCTGGAGTGCAGTGCCACGATCTTGGCTCACTGCAACCTCCCCCTGCTGGGTTCAAGCAATTCTCCTGCCACAGCCTCCTGAGTAGCTAGGATTACAGGCATGCACCACCATGCCTGGCTAGTTTTTGTATTTTTAATAGAGACGGGGTTTCACCATGTTGATCAGGTTGGTCTCAAACTCCTGACCTTGTGATCCGCCTGCCTTGGCCTCCCAAAGTGCTGGGATTGCAGGTATGAGCCACCGCACCTGGCCTATTTTTTTTGAAAAATTTTATTTTAGATTCAAGTACATGTGTATGTTTGTTACATGGGAATTAAATGTGTAATGGTGAGGATTGGGCTTCTAGTGTACATATCACACAAATATTGAACATTGTACCCAGTAGGTAATTTTTCACCCCTTCCTCCCCTCCCACTCTCCCTCCTTTGGAGTCCCCAGAGTCTATTTTCCCCATCTTTATGTCCATGTGTGCCATTTGTTTAGCTTCCACTTGTAAGTGAGAACATGCAGTATTTGATATTCCGCTTCTGGTTGGTTCACTTAGGATAATGACCTTCAGCTGCATCCACGTTGCTGCAAATGACATTATTTTGTTCTTTATTGTGACTGTGTAGTATTCCATGGTGTATCTCCACCACATTTTCTTTATCCAATCAACTGTTGATGGACACTTAGGTTGGTTCCATATCTTTGCTATTGTAAATAATGCTGTGACAAACATATGAGTGCAGGTGTCTTTTTTATACAATAATTTATTTTCCTCTGGATAGATATACAGTAGTGGGATAGCTAGACTGAATGGTAGTTCCCTTCTTAGTTCTTGGAGATATCTCCATACTGTTTTTTTGGTAGAGGTTGTACTAATTTACATCCTCACCAACAGTGACATACTTATCATTTTTGTGTGGTGAGAACATTTAAGATCTACTCTCATAGCAATTTTCAAATATATAATACATTATTATTTACTATAGTCACCAACCTGTACAATAGGTCTCCAGAAATGATTCATCCTCACTGAAACTTTGCACACGTTGACCAACATCTTTCCATTTCTCCCACCCCAATCCCTAGTAGTCACTATTCTCTGCTTCTACTAGTTCACATTTTTAAGATTCCACACAGAAGTGAGATCATGCAGTATTTATCTTTCTGTGCCTGGCTTATTTCACTTAGTGTAATATCCTCTAGGTTTGTCCATGTTGTCACAAATGAAAGGATTTCTTTCTTCTTTTAAAGCTGAATAGTATTCTGTTGTACATACATACCACATTTTCTTTATCCATTCATCCATTGGTGGACAGTTGATTCCATATCTTGGTTAATGTGAAGAATGCTGCAATGAATGTGAGAGTGAAGGTATGCTTTCAACGTATTGATTTCAATTCCTTTGGATATATACCTGGAATTGGGATTGCTAGATCATATGGTAATTCTGTTTTTAATTTTTTGAGGAACCACTTACTGTTTTTCACAATGGCCGTACTAATTTACATTCCCACTAACAGTATGCAAGGGTTTCCTTTTCTGTATACCCTCGCCAACAGTTGTTATCTTTCCTGTTTTTGAAAATAGCCATCCTAACAAGCACGAGGTGATACCTCATTGTGGTTTTGATTTGCCTTTCCGTGATGATTAGCGATGTTGGACATTATTTTTTTTATATCCCTGTTGGCCACTTGTTTGTCATCCTTTGAAAATGTTTATTCAGATCCTTTGCTCGTTTTTAATTTTTTTTTTACATTTATTTTAATTTTTTTAGTTTTCACTTTCGTGGGTACATAGTAGGTATATATATTTGTGGGGCACATGAGATGTTTGGATACAGGCATGCAATGTGTAATAATCACATCATGGAGAATGGGATATCCATCCCCTCAAGCATTAAACTTTTGTGTTACAAATATTCCCATTATACTCTTTTAGTTATTTCTACATATACAATTAAATTATTATTGGCTATAGTCAGCCTGTTTTGCTATCAAATACTAGGTCTTATTCATTCATTCAAACTATTTTAATTGAGTTATTTGTTTTCTTTCTAGTGAGCTGTTTGAGTTCCTTACATATTGTGGATATTAACCCCTTATCAGATATACTGTTTACAAATATTTTCTCCCATTCTGTAGATTGTCTCTCTTTGTTGATTATTTCTTTGGCTGTGCAGAAGCTTTTTAGTTTAGTGCAATTCTATTTGTCTATTTTTGCTTATGCTTTTGGGGTCATATCCAAAAATTTATTGCCTAGACCAGTGTCAAGAAGCATTTACATTATGTTTTTTTCTAGTAGTTTTGTAGTTTCAGGCCTTATGTTTAAGTCTTTAATCCATTTTGAGGTTTGTTTTTTTTTTTTAACATAGTATAAGATAAGGGTCCAGTTTCATTCTGCATGTGGATATCCAGTGTTCCCAACATTTAATTTTTTTAAATTTCCTTCCTTCCTTCCTTCCTTCCTTCCTTCCTTCCTTCCTTCCTTCCTTCCTTCCTTCCTTCCTTCCTTCCTTTCTTTCTTCTCTTTTTTATAAATAGAGACGGGGTCTCACTATATTGCCAAGGCTGGTCTCAAACTCCTGGCCTCAAGTAATCGACCTGCCTCGGCCTCCCAAAGTGCTGGGATTATAGGCATGAGCACCATGCCTGGCCCCCAAAATCATTTATTGAAGAGACTGCCGTTTCCCCATTGGTACCTTTGTTAAAGATCAATTGACCATAAATGTGTAGATTTATTTCTGGGCTCTTATTCTGTTCCCTTAGTCTATATGTCTGTTTTTATGCCATTACCATGCTGTTTTGGTTACTATCTCTCCGCAGTATAATTTGAAGTTGGGTAGCATAATTCCTCAGTTTTGTTCTTTTTGTTCAGGATGGTTTTGGCTATTATGTGCCTTTTGTGGTTCCATGTGTATGTTAGTATTTTTTATTATTATTTCTGTGAAAAATATCCTTGAAATTTTGATAGGGATTGTATTGGCTCTGTAGATCACTTTGGGTAGCATGGACATTTTAACAATATTGTGTGTTCTTTTTTTATTAACCTAGCAAATAACACAACTAGAGCAGGTCTATAAACATCACAATTTTTAAATAGTGATGAGCATAACTGATCTTATGAGATATTTGCAACAGCTATAATGTGATATGAAAATATCTTTGATATATGTTGGTGAGAAAGTTGCAGACACTGATAATAAGACCGTGATTTGTTGACTACATTCAATTAGAAATGAATAAAAATAAAGGTGTAATTTTTCCCATCAAAGTCCAAAGAGCCTCCCTAAATTCTATTCACAGAACCTCAGGGAAGGAAACCTTGTACCAGAGAGTCCATTAAGTAGTATAAAGGATGTAAGAAATAATATTTCATTGGTGAATTGAATTCTGTTAAAAATATGTGCAATGGCTAGAAATTTTGTCCATGTACCTCCATGCTTGCATGAACAAAAGATAAAAATCTGGCACGCCAGCCCAACAGTTCAGCATGTTCTGGAATGGCATCTAGGCCTCAGACTCTGTGTGATCCTATATAGAGCCAGTTTGCCAGATGTCCCTAGTGACAATAAATGTTGTTTTTAGCCACTACATGTTGGGGGTAATTTGTAACAGAGCAATAAATAAATAAAATAAATAGGATTACTTAATAGAAGATTTTCCTGTTCCAACCAGAAGATAGGTTGATCCTGTTACCATAATATTAGGGCAACTATTTCATGTGGATTTTTTATGCAAAGAGCTTGCTGAAGTTCCTAAAGATCAGAGAGCATGTATCAGTTTGGTGCGAAAGTAATTGCGGTTTTCATCATTGCTTTTAATGGCAAAACCCGCAATTACTTTTGCACCAACCTGTACTTGACCGACTTTACAAGGAGAGACTGTATGACTGTTTTGATCCCTGATTGCTAATAGCTGTATATGTCATAGAATTCAGTCTGACAATTACCTTCATTATAATATCCTACCTGGTAAGGAGGTAGGAGAGGTGACTTATGGCCCTCACCTACCTCTAATTTTCAGAAGCTTCCTAAATCTACCAAAAACAATGAGTTTAGGTTCACTTGCAAAGCCCTAGGTAATCTGACTTTTGTCAACCTCTCTGAACTCACCTCTCCCCACCTACCCTCACTTCTGTCCAGCAACTCTGGTTGTATTCATTCGCTGGGATGCCATAGCAAAGTATCACAAATTGAGTGGTTTAAATACCAGAATGTGTTGCCTCATACTTCTTGAGGCAGGATTTGTTCCTTATCAGGGTCTCAGTCTGTCACCCAGGCTGGAGTGCAGTGGCACAATCATGGCTCACTGCAGTCTCAACCTCCTGGCGTCAGGTGATCCTCCCACCTCAGCATCCCAGGTGGCTGGGACCACAGGCATGCCCGGCTAATTTTTGTATTTTTTTGTAGAGATGGAGTTTCACAATGTTGCCCAGGGTGGTCCCAAACTCCTGGGCTCAAGTTACCCACTTACGTCAACCTCTCACATTGCTGGGATTATAGGTGTGAGCCACCACATCTGCCTGGGTTTGTTCCTTTTGGGGGCTGTGAGGAAGAATCTGTTCCATGCCTGTGTCCTATCTTCTGGTGGTTTGCTGGCTATCTTTGGCATTCCTTGGCTTATAGAAGCATCACCCTGATCTCTGCCTTCATTGTTATATGGTGTTCTCCCCTGCGCATGTTTGCATTCAAACATTCCCCGTTTTTAGCCAGGCACAGTGCCTCACACCTGTAATCATGGCTACTCGCGAGGCTGACACAGGAAGATTGCTTGAGGCTAGGAGTTCGAGACCAGTCTGGATGATCTAGGAAGACCCTGTCTCTAAAAAAATTTTTTAAAAAAAGTAAAAAACCTGCCCCCTTTTCATAAGGACAGTCATATTGCGTTAGGAGCCACCCTACTCCAGTAAGACCTCATCTTAACTAATTACCTCTATAAGGTACCTACTTTCTTTTTTTCTTTTCTTTTCTTTTTTTTTTTTTTTTTTTTTTTTTTTG
>NC_045445.1:52848084-52889304 GCF_002776525.5 Piliocolobus tephrosceles
TTTTCTTTTCTTTTTTTTTTTTTTTTTTTTTTTTTGAGATAGAGTCTTGCGCTGTCACCTAGGCTGGAGTGCAGTGGTGCTATCTCAGCTCACTGCACCCTCCACCTCCCGGGTTCAAGCAATTCTTGTGTCTCAGCCTCCCGAGTAGCTGGGACTACAGGCACACACTACCATGCCAGCTAATTTTTCTATTTTTAGTAGAGATGGGGTTTCACCATGTTGGCCATGACTGGTCTCGAACTCCTGACCTCACTTGATCAGCCCACCTCGGCCTCCCATAGTGCTAGGATTACAGGCATGAACCACCGCACCCAGCCAGTTCCCTATTTTCAAATAAGGTTATATTCTAGGGCACTAGAGGTTATGTCTTCAACATATGAATTTTTGGGGAGACACAATTCAACACATAACTCTTGCCTTCTTGCTGTTCCTCTAGCACACTAAACTGATTTTCATTTCAGGTCCTTTGTACATGGCAAGTCTTTCTGTCTAGAACCCTAAAGAAGGCTGGCTGTTCCCTTCTCAGCATACACATATTATCTCATATGCCACCTTCTCAAAAAGGCCTTCCCTGATCACTCTATTTAAAATAGCCTCTCCAGATACGTTTGTCAGCTTGCTCCTTTCTGCCTGTGGACACCACCCAAGAAGCATCACTTAAGTCTCTCTTCTCCCTTCCGTCATGTCTAAGTCAGAGTCTCCTAAAGAGCCCAAACAGCTGAGGAAGCTCTTCATTAGAGGTTTGAGCTTTGAAACAACCGTTGAGAGCCTGAGGAGCCATTTTGAGCAATGGGGAATGCTCGCAGACTGTGCTGTAATGAAAGATCCGAACACCAAGCGCTCCAGGGGTTTTGGGTTTGTTACATACGCCACTGTGGAGAAGGTGGATGCAGCCACGAACACAAGGCCACACAAGGTGGATGGAAAAGTTGTGGAACCAAAGAGAGCTGTCTCAAGAGAAGATTGTCAAAGACCAGGTACCCACTTAACTGTGAAAAAGATAACTTGTTGGTGGCATTGAAGAAGACACTGAGGCCGGGCGCGGTGGCTCAAGCCTGTAATCCCAGCACTTTGGGAGGCCGAGACGGGCGGATCATGAGGTCAGGAGATCGAGACCATCCTGGCTAACACGGTGAAACCCCGTCCTTACTAAAAATACAAAAAAACTAGCCGGGCGAGGTGGTGGGCGCCTGTAGTCCCAGCTACTCCGGAGGCTGAGGCAGGAGAATGGCGTGAACCCGGCAGGCGGAGCTTGCAGTGAGCTGAGATCCGGCCACTGCACTCCAGCCCAGGAGACACAGCAAGACTCCGTCTCAAAAAAAAAAAAAAAAAGAAGAAGACACTGAAGAACATCACCTAAGAGATTATTTTGAACAGCATGGAAAGATTGAAGTGATTGAAATAATGACTGACTGAGGCAGTGGCAAGAAAAGGGGCTTTACCTTTGTAACATTTGACGACCATGATTCCGTGAATAAGATTGTCATTCCAAAATACCATACTGTGAATGGCCACAACTGTGAAGTTAGGAAAGCCCCGTCAAAGCGAGAGATGGCTAGTGCTTCTTCCAGCCAAAGACGTCAAAGTGGTTCTGGAAACCTTGGTGGTGGTTGTGGAGGTAGTTTCGGTGGGAATGACAACTTTGGTCATGGAGGAAATGTCAGTGGTCGTGGTGGCTTTGGTGGCAGCCGTGGTGGTGGTGGATATGGTGGCAGTGGGGATGGCTATAATGGATTTGGTAATGATTGAAGCAATTTTGAAGGTGGTGGAAGCTACAATGATTTTGGCAATTACAACAATCAGTCTTCAAATTTTGGACCCATGAAGGGAGGAAACTTTAGGGCAGAAGCTCTGGCCCCTATGGTGGTGGAGGTCAATACTTTGCCGAACCACAGTGTCTATGGCGGTTCCAGTAGCAACAGTAGCTGTGGCAGTGGCAGAAGATTTTAATTAGGAAACAAAGCTTAGCAGGAACGGAGAGCCAGAAAAGTGACAGGGAAGCTACAGGTTACAACAGATTTGTGAACTCAGCCAAGCACAGTGGTGGCAGGGCCTAGCTGCTACAAAGAAGACATATTTCAGACAAATATTCATGTGTATGGGCAAAAAACTCAAGGATTGTATTTGTGACTAACTGTATAACAGGTTGTTTTATTTTCTGTTCTGTGGAAAGTGTAAAGCATTCCAACAAAGGGTTTTAATGTAGTTTTATTTTTTTGCACCCATGTTGTTGACTGCTAAATGTAACAGTCTGATCGTGACACTGAATAAATGTCTTTTTTTTAAATGTGCTGTGTAAAGTTAGTCTACTCTGAAGCCATCTTGGTAAATTTCTCCAACAGTGTGACGTTAGAATTCCTTCAGGGTGATGCCAGGTTCTATTTGGAATCTATATACAACCTGCTTGGGTGGAGAAGCCATTGTCTTCAGAAACCTTGGTGTAGTTGAACTGACAGTTACTGTTGTGACCTGAAGTTCACCATTAAAAGGGACTACCCAAGCAAAATCATGGAATTATTGGTTATAAAAATGATTGCTGGCGCATCCTATGCAATATATCTAAATTGAATAATGGTACCAGATAAAATTATGGATGGGAATGAAGCTTGTGTAGCATCCATTATCATATGTAATCAATAAACGATTTAATTCTCTTGAATGAAATGACAACTCTATGGATTTGGGACTGGCAGAGATTTGGACTTTCCCTACCCACTACCCCGGTAATGTTGAATGCTTCTATCACAGTTCAAGTTCAAAGCTCTGCCAGGAATAGAAACTAGCTGCTGGCTAATGCTGCTCCATAAACCCACAGATTTGAAGTGTTTGGGCGGCCTTTTAAAAATGACCAATATCAGAAAGCATTTTAATGAACATAAAGAGACTTACATTAAAGGAAAAAATAAATAGCCTCTCTACCACACACACATCATTCCCTACTCCCTTTCCTGTTTCAGTTTTCTTCGTAGCGCTCATTACTACCTGAAATACTTTTATTTTTAGTTGTTTTCATCTGTCCCTCCCACCAGAATGTAAGTTCCTTGAGGACAAGAAACTTGTTCATCTTACTTCTGTATCATTAGCTCCTAACATAATGCCTGTTCAAAATTAAATATTTAATAAATGTTGAATTAACATTGAATGAATGAGCACTCACTTTATTCTCTGATTGAGTCTCTAAAAACTCCAATAGAATCAAGTTTCCACTGAGAAAATAGAGCTTATTTCAAACTCCTAAAGACATTCATTTTCCCCCTTTGAAATAAACTACACCTGTCTAAGAGACCAAGCATAAAACAATAAAATACTCCTCTCTCCCACAGTTGCCTTTTCTCTCTCTTCTTGTACTACCAGGAAACTACTCAATGGTAGCAAAAATCAGAGTGAAGAGAGGTTAGTTCCAAGACAGAAACACATTGTCAATCTTTACTCAAAGATTGTGCATCACCTGCTCTCTCTCCAGCCTGGCTAGCTCTTTTCAGGCCCGATAGGCACACATTCATGGGCCTGGCTGGACCACCTATGAGAGAGAAAAGGGTGATCCCTTCCATTAGATTAACAGCTTAGAAAAGGCTAGGGAGCTAAGCTGACTTCTTTTTTTTTGAGATGGAGTCTGGCTCTGTCACCCAAGCTAAAGTGCAGTGGTGCGATCTCAGCTCACTACAACCTCCACCTCCCAGGTTGAAGCAATTCTTGAGCCTCAGCCTCCCGAGTAGCTGGGACTACAGGGATTACAGGTATTAACCACGTCCAGCTAATTTTTGTACTTTTAGTAGAGATAGGGTTTCACCATGTTAGCCAGGCTGGTCATGAACTCCTGACCTCAGGTGATCCACCCGCCTCAGCCTTCCCAAAGTGCTGGAATTATAGGCGTGAGGCACTGTGCATGGCCTAAGCTGACTTCTTCTTCTTCTTTTTTTTTTTTTTTTGAGACAGAGTCTTGCTCTTTCGTGCAGGCTGGAGTGCAGTGGCATGATCTCGGCTCACTGCAACCTCTGCCTCCTGGGTTCAAGCGATTCTTCTGCCTCAGCCTCCTGAGTAGCTGGGATTACAGGCATGCCACCACCATGCCCAGCTAATTTTTGTGTTTTTAGTAGAGGCGGGGTTTCACCATGTTGGCCAGGCAGGTCTCAAACTGCTGACCTCGTGATCCTCCCACCTCGGCCTCCCAAAGTACTGGGATTACAGGCATGAGTCACCGTGCCTGGCCCTAAATGACTTCTAACTGAGATTTCTGAGTGTAAGAGCTTTAAGTCAGAGCAATGGCTATGTTTTGTTCCTCAGAGGTTTTTAAAAAGATAATTGTCCACTTTGAGTTCTGACCTGCCTGAAAATTGAGTGGTGAACCTAATGACCTCCTGCCTGCTGCCTCCCAGGTCTTTTATGACTTATGACAATTACTAAGACAAATTGATATCTTAAACAAAGGTCTCTTGGGGATTTTTTGTTATTGTTTGCTTTTGTATCTTCTTAACGATCAAAGGAGGACTCTAACAGGAACCTTTGATGTTTATCCAAGTAAATTCAGGCTTTTCCTGCAATAACGAAAGTAAGCTTGTTTGTGGTTTGTGAAGATTTAAGCAAAGGAGGAAAGAAAAGTTGATTTTTAGAAACTGTTTCTTAAAAGACAAATCTTTAAATGAACAGAGGAAAGAATTTAATTTAACAGTTTTCTGAGATCAGGTTCCAACTTTTTTCTATTTAATCTTTTTCCAAACCTGCTTAAGTCAGTAGTTTTTAAGCCCTTGTGGGTTGCAGACACCTTAGGGCAATGCATCTCAAATTTAGTATGGGTATGAACCACCTGGTGGTCCTGCTAAAATGAAAATTCTGATTCAGTAGGTCAGGGGAGGGCACTGTTGGATGGATCAAATGGATCTTCAAGCTTCCCCACTTGGGCACCCACTTTGGCTTCAGCCCACCTCCAAATGCCCAATGCACTCCTATTTTTCAAAGTCCACTGCTGCAGTATCCCATTCTAACTATTAATTCTTGTCAGATGCCCCTCTTACAAATCTTTCTGTTTTTACTTCACCTTCAAGTTTACCTCTCTTAGGTCCGTTTCTCTCTGGACCCTACTCTTGGTGAAAATATAATGAGCAACAGGTGATCGTGGGTTGATGGGTTATTTCTCTTTCTCCCTTGGACAGAAGACCAAGCCCTCCACCACCCCTCCACCACCCAATCCCTCCACCACCACAAGGTAACAATGGAATTTAACTATAGCTTTCAGGAACAAAGCTTTTCTCAAAGGAAAAATTCCAAATGGTAAAATTTTTCTGCCTTATAACACACTAATGAAAAGGCTATTTTTTAGTGGCTTGGAGAGGAGGAATAGAATTTCTAATTTCTCAGAAAAAAAAAAAAAAAAATCCGTACAACCTACCTAGGTAACTGCCAATCTGACCTGCTTACACTCTGCTCTGCCTCTCATCTGCTCTGGTCTCATTGAAAGCAACACTGTCTGATTTTAGAAATGGAACCATGAAACTGTTAAATGACCAGTTATTTCATGGTTATGTCCAAAGGGGTTGAAATTCCAAAACAAGGGGAGCAACCAATTTATTTTTCTTTTCTTTTTTTTTTTTTTACTGAGAGACCTTGATGACCCATGGTGAAGAGCTTCAAAGCAGTGTCCAAAGTCTTAACCATGAAAATCTTTTTCTTAACTGCAAAGAGGGCTCAGTCTTCAAAATTCAGATGGTCTCATGTCTTATCTTGTACTCTCCAGAAGGGAGGGCAACTATTTGCATTCTGTTCTGGGAGAGGTCCCTTCCGCTAAGGGTGTGTTAAGTGCTCCTAATACAACAAAGGAAAAGGATTTTTTTTTAAAAGCAGTTGCATTTCCTTATTTAAAAGGCCAATCGTTTACATACTGCTTTACTTGCAACCAAAATAGTTCTAATGCATTTATCCACAGCACGTTATATTGATGGTAGGGGCTATACATTGTCAACCTTTAGCTCTGAAATCTTGTGGCTTTATCTTCTTCTTCTTTTTTTTTTTTTTTCTTGAGATGGAGTCTTGCTTTGTCACCTAGGCTGGAGTGCAGTGGCGTGATCTCGGCTCAGTGCAACCTCCGCCTCCAGGGCTCAAGTGATTCTCCTGCCTCAGCCTCCCAGGTAGCTGGGATTACAGGTGCCCACCACTATGACAGGTTAATTTTTTGTGTTTTTAGTAAAGATGGAGTTTCACCACGTCGGCCAGGCTGGTCTCGAACTCCTGAACTCAAGTGACCCGCCCACCTCAGCCTCCCAAAATGCTGGGATTGCAGGTATGAGCCACTGCACCCGGCCTATCTTCTTTCCCGGGCTATGGGTAGTCAGTTCAGAGCCAGTAAATATGGTTGCGGGAAAGTGTTTTCTTTACCATCTGTATTACTTCCCTATTGCTGCTGTAACAAATTACTATAAACTTTGTGGCTTAAAGCAACACACACTTATCATTATCTTATGGTTCTGGATGTCATAATTCTGCATTGGCTCTCACTGGGTTAAAATCAAGGTGCTGACAGGGCTGCATTACTTTCTGGAGGCTCTAGGGGAGAAGTTCCAGCCCACATTCCTTGGCTCCTGGCTTCCTTTCTCTGTCTTCAAAGTCAGTAGTAATAGGTCATGTTCTTCTCACATCTCATCAATCTGACTTCTGTGTCCCTCTTCCATTTTTAAGGATCCTTGTGATTACATTAGGCCACCCATATAATCCACAATAATCTCTCTACTTTGGGGTCAACTGATTAGCAATCTTAATTCCACCTTCATTCCCTTTTGCCATGCAAGGTAACGTATTCAAAGGCTTAGGATGTGGACATCTTTAGGGGTCTATTATTCTGCCTACCACACCACCACATGACAAATGTTTATTGAACATCTACTGTTCATGGGAAGCTTTCTGCTCTGCCTTAAGGGACAATCTGGATAAGACAGGACTTGTTCAGAAAAGGGTAAATAACAATGGGAGGTTTCACAGGCTATGAGAGAGGTAAGAAGATGAGGAACTCATGCTATGTCATGCTACAAAAATTAGAAGACAGTGTGGTATGATGACTGAGGTGGTCAGAGAAGACTTCCTGGAAGAGGCAGAGCTTAATCGGTCTTAAAGAAAAGGCAAGACTTGAACATTGTTTCTGAGCTGAATAAGTCTTACATATACACTTTTGAGGGCAGATTCCCAAAGTAGCAGATGTAACATGAAAGTACTCACTGCTATTCTAGTGATGTCTCCATGACACTTATCAGCCTAAAAATCACTGTTATACATACCAGCTCATTTGATGCTCACCACAGCCCTGTGAGGGAAGTAGGGAGAACAGGGAACTACATAAACCTTTCCATCATTGAGTCCCTGGGCCCCTTTCCAGGCCTAGGTCCACCCCCAGTGTTCTTTCTTCCTTGTGGCCATAGGGATACCACCTGTTTTCTCCTTTGGTAATTATCTCCCCAAGCCTAGCTGCAGAATGAGACACAAACTCTGCACCTTCCTAGTTTCTTGCTACTATTGAAGCCAAGTACACAGGCTCATTTAAAATTTGCTAAACTCTGTAGAAAACAGGGTAAAACCGACAGACATAAGGGAGTGACAAAAGTTTCATAATCTTACAAAATTTGTATAATAATGGTCTCTGATCTATAGTTTCTGCTCCCCTTTTCAATGGCAAAAGAAAGTAGTATTGAATTTAGGTCCTCTGCTTATATTTTCTTAGGGCTCATCATTATCATCATCATTGTAGCAAGCAACTATGGAGTACTTTTTATATGTCAGGCAGTGTTCTCATTGCTTTCCATACTTTAACTCATTTAATTCTTACAACAACCCGTTTTATGGATAATGAGGCAGACTTCAAACCTAGGTAGACTGGCTCTGGAATCTGTTTCTAACCACTACACCATACTGCTCTACCATCTCTTCCGCACCACCACTTTGCCTTCTGCCTGTCAATATAGGCTACAATTTGGATGCTTTCTCCATGAGGGATCAGTATGCTAAGTTACAGAAGAAGAAACTGAGGCTGAGCCAAGTTAGACTCCAAGGCAGCATTAATAATGAGTGGGGAGCTGGAGGTCAAATCCAGCTCCATCATACCATGTTGCCTTTATGAGGTGCTACTTTGGTGAGGTCTGGTTCTGCTCCAACATAGTAAAAAGAAGTGATTTCAAATGATTCCACATGTATCAGTCCCTCGTACCATTATGGGATGTTTCATTTTTGGATGCTGTAATCAAGACCAGATTAATACCTTTAAAGGCTCTAAGATTTAAAAGAAACGAATGTCCTCCCAACACCATCCTCTATGGATTCAAATTAAAAGTAATTATAAACAATAAAATAAGTAAAACAAACTATCATTTTTCCCATGACTACTTAAATTTTTGTTTTTGAAATACCAGCCATCAAATTCTTTTATAAGTTCTTAAAAGTATTCTCAAAACAATTTTTTCTGATGTCCTAAGCACATGTTTAAACTATTAAGTAATTCAACACTCTCTGTTACATCTTAATTCCTGGAAGAGGTGTACAAGATTTGTAACTGTAAAGGCAAATTTGGGACAAATGAGGACAGAAACAAGTGATCAGGAAGAAGACAGAACATGCAGGTCAGGGAAGGGCTGTGTGTTTATAGTTTGCAAGAATCCACCTACCATGGGTGGGATCAACCATCTACAGGAAATCTTCCCGAAAGACTGTAGTCTATGGTAAAACTATGAATAAGTTACTGATGACGTTTAAGTACTCCCTAGAGATCTCCAGGAAGCAACCTCAAATTTAATCAATGCCCTATAATCCATAAACCTGGGAAATGCAAACATTAAAACAGGCGAAACAATACAGGGTGGAGGGGACTATTATAATGTCTAGAGCCAACAGAAGGAAAGCAATTCTTGGAGAATTTACAAAAAAGGGAAGTTGATGGTGAGAAGTTTTATTTATTTATTTTAACTTATTTTTATTTTACTTTAAGTTCTGGGATACATGTGCTAAACGTGCAGGTTTGTTACATAGCTATACATGTGCCATGGTGGTTTGCTGCACCTATCAACCCATCATCTAGTTTTTAAGCCCATATAGTTTTTAAGCTGGATTCTTGCAAACTGTAAACACACAGCCCTTCCCTGACCTGCATGTTCTGTCTTCTTCCTGATCACTTGTGTCTGTCCTCATTTGTCCCAAAATTGCCTTTACAGTTGCAACTCTTGTACACCTCTTCCAGGAATTAATATGTAACAGAGAGTGTTGAATTACTTAACAGTTTAAACATTAGGTATTTGTCCTCATGCTCTTTCTCCCCTTGCCTGCCACCCCCCCAACAGGCCCCGGTGTGTAATGTTCTCCTCCCTGTGTCCATGTATTCTCATTGTTCAAATCCCACTTATGAGTGAGAACATGCAGTGTTTGGTTTTCTGTTCCTGTGTTAGTTTGCTGAGGATGATGGTTTCCAGCTTCATCCATGTCCCTGCAAAGAACATGAACTCATTCTTTTTTATGGCTGCATACTATTCCATGGTATATATGTGCCACATTTTCTTTATCCAGTCTATTATTGATGGGCATTTGGATTGGTTCCAAGTCTTTGCTATTTTAAACAGTGCTGCCGTAAACTTACACGTGCATGTGTCTTTATAGTAGAATGATTTACAATCCTTTGCGTATATACCCAGTAATGGGATTGCTGGGTCAAATGGTATTTCTGGTTCTAGATTCTTGAGGAATCACCATACTGTCTTTCACAATGTTTGAACTAATTTACACTCACACCAACAGTGTAAAAGCATACCTATTTCTCCACATACTCTCCAGCATTTGTTGTTTCCTGACTTTTTAATGATCACCATTGTAACTGGCGTGAGATGGTATCTCATTGTGGTTTTGATTTGCATTTCTCTAATGGCCAGTGATGATAAGCTTTTTTTCATGTTTGTTGGCCACATAAATGTCTTGATGGTGAGAAGTTTTTAGTGTGTCCAGCATTGCCCAAGAGAGGGAGGTTTCAGATTTGGGGCATGAATATTTTAGTTGAATTTGCTGGTGTAATCTTATCTTGAAAAGGGCCAAGTGAGTTTGCTGCTATAGTTTAATAGTAATATTCCATTAAGATCATCTGACTATCTTAGCTCAGATTCTGTGATCACCAACTTATCAACGGACTTCACAGTACTCTGATATTGGGAATAGGAGTCCTACCTCACAGACATAAGGGTCCGATCAGCATGGCATATATAATTCTTTAGATAATACATAAATTGTCATCCAGATTATAGATCATTCTTTTATGAATCACAGGATCTCAATATTGGAGTATATGTAAGGGACATTTAGTTAACCATCCACCTGGTGCTGATATTCCCCTTATAAAAAGCTGACAAGGGGTTGTCCATTTGTCCTTGAGAGTCTCAAGTAATAGGAAACACATTACCTCTTTACTTCTCTGAACACCTGTGTTGGAAAATTCTGCTTTATATTGAAAAAAATGTGTTACTTTATTTGTATTTTTATTTTTTGACACAGAGTCTTGTTCTGTTGCCCAGGCTGGAGTGCAGTGGCATGACCTTGGCTCACCACAACCCCTGCCTCCTGGGTTCAAGTGATTCAAGTGCCTCAGCCTCCTCAGTAGCTGGGACTACAGGCATGCACCACCATGCCAGGCTAATTTTTGTATTTTTGGTAGAGATGGGGTTTTGCCATGTTGGCCAGGCTGTTCTCAAACTGCTGACCCCAGTGATCCGTCTGCCTTGGCCTCCCAAAGTGCTGGGATTATAGGAGTGAGCCACCGTGCCCAGCCAAAAGTGTGTTACTTTAGAGCCCCCATTCCTTGGTTGACTCCTTGGGTCACATACAAAACAATCTAAATCTTCTAAAAAAAAAAAAAAGTAGATAAACTCATGTCCCCGATAAACCTTTTCCAGGCCAAATTCCCTTCCTTCTTTAAATCCTCCTAATATAGGATGCTTTCAAATCATTACATCAACCTGGTCACCCTTCCATGGACAGGCTTTATTTCTCTTTTAATATGTGGTCTTGGGCATGGGCAAGTATTTTTGTAAAATTTACAAATGTAAAATATTTTCGTCGCTCGTGATTGACTGTCTCTTACCACTCCAACTTCCCTCTGTCACACTTCCCCTCAGGTCAAGTGATGCTGGAGTGGCTATGAGCATTTCTGGAATACAGATAAGAGGTTATTGTTTTGGTGGTATATTTAGTTTGGATTTAGGAGAATATATATTATGTGGTTCACTGCCACTTCTATATCTAGTTAACTGATTGATAGCTGCCTTAATGTAGAAATGGCTTCCAGGAAAACTCCTACTACGCACTATGCCAATTTCACCTGGCATTATGATACTAAATTGCAGGTGTGTTCGGCAGCTAATGAAAATGTTATTTTTATGGGTTTGGTGATGTTGAAGAGATTTTTCAGCTTTTTACAATAAATATAAAATGTACTATGCATTGAGCTATACTCCTTATAATGGGAACATTTCATGGCATATAAATTATACCTCAATAAATCTGTTTAAAATGTGCTGTGATTTCTTTTCTATTTTAAATAAATGTTTGCTTTTGTGCCTAAAGTAAAATAAAAATATGTAGCAGGATATCTACAAAACCTGTACAAAACATCCCCTTTGTATGGAAGAGTGAAATGGAAGCATCCCCTTTGAGATTGGGAATTAGGCAAGGGGATCACTACTTCTACCTCTGTGCAACATTGTACTAGAAGTTCTAGTAAGTGCAGTAAGTGAAGTAAAAGAAATAAAAGTTATAAAAATTAGAAAAAAGAAGGTTGGGCGCGGTGGCTCACGCCTGTGATCACAGCATTTTGGGAGGTCAAGGCAGGCGGATCACCTGAGGTCAGGCGTTTGAGACCTGCCTGGCCAACATGGTGAAACCCCGTCTCTACTAAAAATACAAAAATTAGCCGAGCATGGTGGCAGGCGCCTGTAGTTCCAGCTACTCGGGAGGCTGAGGCAGGAGAATCGCTTGAACCCAGGAGGCAGAGGTTGCAGTGAGCTGTTGCAGTGAGCTATTGCACTCCAGCCTGGGCAACAAGAGGGAAACTCCATCTCAAAAAAAAAAAAAAAAAAAAAAAAAAAAGATAGAATTAGAAAAAAGAAATAAAACTGTGTTTAGAGCAAAAAATGTGACCATGTTTATAGCTAATCTAAGACAAAATACAGAAATATTATTACAATTAATAAGTGAGTTCAGCAATGTTGCTGGGCATAAAAATCAATATGTAAAAACAAATTGTCTCTTTAGCAGCCATCATTAAAAATTAAAATAAAAATATATAATTTACGACCTCATGAAAACATATAAAGTTCTTAGAAGTGAATATAACAAAGGAGATGCAAGAATTTGATTATAAAATTTACATGAAAATGAAAAAGGCCAAGAATAAAAACAAAACACAGAACCCCCCCCCCAAAACAAAGAAACAAACAAACAAAAAGCCAAGAATAGCCAAAGCACTCTTAAAGAACAAGGAGGGAAAACTTGTCTTATCAGATGTCAAGACTTAGTAATTAAGGCAGTGGCATGTAAGAACTAAATGGAGAGCTCCGAAACAAACTCGTGTATAAAGACATTTCATATATAATAGAACTGACATTTTAGATCAGCGAAGAAAGTATATTTTTGAAAGTACTTTTCAAAAATGGTCGGGCGTGGTGGCTCATGCCTGTAATCCCAGCACTTTGGGAGGCCCACGTGGGTGGATCACATGAGGCCAGGAGGTCAAGACCAGCCTAGCCAACATGGCAAAAACCTGTCTCCACTAAAGATACAAAAATTAGCTGGGCATGATGGTGCTTGCCTGTAATCCCAGCTACTCAGGTGGCTAAGTCATGAGAATCGCTTGAACCCAGGAGGCAAAGGTTGCAGTGAACGGAAATCATACAACTGTACTCCAGCCTGGGTGACAGAGCAAGACCCTGTCTCAAAAAAAAAAAAAAAAAAAGTACTTTTCAAAAATGATGCTGGAGCAATTCGTTTTTCATATTTAAAAGTCGTAAATTGGATACCATAAGTAAAAATCAGCTCCAGGTGGATTCAAAACATAAATGTAAAATGCAAAAATATAAAATTTCTGGAAGAAAATATAAAAGAGTGTCTTGATATCTGGGTATTTCTAGAATTTCTAAAGCAAGACATAAAATGCATAAATCATAAAAGAAATGACTGATAATCAGAGTGCATTAAAACTTTCATTTATCAGAAAACACTATTAAGAAAGTAAAAAGATAAGCCATAAACATAACCAATAAAAGATTAGTATAAGATTATAAACAGAACCCTAAGAATCTATAAGCAAAAGAAAAATAAACCAATAGAAAGATAGGCCATAAGGTAGAATAGGCTCAGAATAGGCTCTTTTAAAAAGAGAAAACTCAAATGGCCAGCAGTTGAATTAAAAGATGCTCAAACTCATTAGTAATCAGGGAAATGCAAATTAAAATCATAATAAAATAGTATTCCACACTTACTTGAATCATAAAAATAAAAAAGTCTGGAAAATACTGAGGGTTGGTAAGCATGTGGAGGAAGTAGAACTCTCATTCATAACTCTCTGTAGTATACATTTAGGTGGTCACTTTGGAACGGGCTTAGAATTACATAGCAAAGTAGAATATGTGCAAATCTCAGGACCCAGGAATTCTACTCCTGGGTATATACCTTAGAGAAACTGTAGCATATGTGTGACATTTGATCAACATTGTTCCGTCATCATATCTATCAGTAGTGGGATGAATGAATACATTAATGTATATTCGTTCATGCAATGGCATATTAGATAGCAGTGTAAATGAACTGTAATTACATGTACATGTATGAATCTCAAAAACCCAATGTTGAAAGAAGCAAACCACAGAAGCATACATACACCCTGCCAGGTTTCATTTACAAAAAGTTCAAAAACAGGAAAAAACTAAACAAGATATTGTTTAGGGATGCAACTATAGTTAGTAAAAATATAAAGAAAAATAACGGAATGATTACCCCAAATTTCAGGATAGTGATTACATCTGGTGGGGTAGAGGAGAGGAAGAAGATAGATGTGATCAGGGAGGGAAACAAAAAGAGCTTTAAGATACTGGAGAAAAATAGTCTATTTTCTTTAATCTGAGTAGCGAACATACAGATATTTGTTCCTTAAAATTGTTCTTTAAGTTACATATATATGTTTTATATACTCTTCTGTGTATATTTCACCATTTTAGAAAAGGAAAAAAAATCAGTGCCCAGAGCTGAACATACAACTCTAGTTAATCTGCCCAGAGCTGAACATACAACTCTAGTTAATCTATCATACTAGAAGACAATCATCTCCATTCTTTTGAGTGCTCTGCCCCTGTTTATTTTGAACCAAAGTGTACATTTATACTTGTTAAATTTTCTCTTATTGTATTTGGCCCTTCTTTTCACTTGTCCTTCCAGCCAGTCAAGCTCTCCCCAAAGCCATCATCATATATGTCAAGCATGGGTCATCCTCCAGGGCAACTGGTATGCTAAAGTTTCTGAGCCAGCCGGGCTGAAATCCAAATGGCAGCTGGCAGACGTGGCAACACTTTGAAACAGCTTCCTTACCACACACGCTTCCCTCCCTACTTCTCCTGAAGTCATCTGTTAATGGACCCAGACTAATTATCTTTTTTATGAGAAACTTTAGCAAATCTTTTATCTAGGAAGGCAATGCTTTGCATTAGGTCATGTTGATAAGGTGATGAGAGAGAATATTTCATCCAAGAATACTGCTATTTCCTGAAGGGGTAAAAACCCCACAGGGAAAACCCCTGTGGTTCTCATAGGTAGGGCTGGTCTATCTAAGCTGATAGCACAGTTCCGTCCAGAGAAGGGAGGCAGAATAAACTTATTCATTCTCGGGGACTCTTGGGATAGGTGTGCGTTTTTCACATCTTGAAGACTCACAAGTCTGGATAAATGTCCCATTCCTGAAGGACCTCTCCAGAATCCGGATTGCTGAATCTTCCCTGCTGCCTAGAGGGGCTCCAAAGCACCTCTTGACAATGGGAAACTGCGTGGTTAATCACTGGTTTTCAGTTTTGTTTCTGGTAAGTGATGTTTGACTTCCTATTAATCAGGAGGAATTAAGGAGAAATCATGTTTGTTAATATTTGTGAAATAATTTGAAAGGGAAAGATTCCATGCCAATTATTGGGTTCCTCAGGACCAGTTAGTTAAAAAATACAACTCTGGGTCAGATGAGAGGACAGAGGCAAATAGCATGCAATTGTTCATGTTGTCAAATCACAAGTATTTGGAATTTCAATCTGTTTTCATTTTCTGTCATCTCCCTTTCTCTTCCATCTCATTTCTAACTACTACCATGAGTGCTGATTTCTCTCTGTCTTTCCTATACTGGTCCCGTCAAGATTTCAAAAAGTCGCTGAATGTTTGAGACGAAAGTGATCTTAGAGATCATCTGGCCCAGCACTACCCACTAGAAATATAGCAAACCACATAATGTATTTCCTAAATTTTCTAATACCTGCACTGAAAATGTAAAAATAAACAGGTGAAGTTAATATTTAACAATATAATTCATTTAACCCAACATATCAACAGATCCTTTCAGTATGTATTCAATATTGAATATATTAATAAGATAATTTGCATATTTTTATTTTTACTGAGTCTTTCAAATCTGATATGTATACCCACAGCACATCTCAGTGAAGACTAGCCACATTTCAAGTGCTCAGCAGCCCCATGTGGGTAGTGGCTGTGGCATTGCGTAGTGCAGATGTAAACCAACTTATTGATTGTACAAAGGAAAATAAGACCTAGATGTCACACAATGAATTGACTGAAGAGGCATCACTTGAACCCAGCTCCCCAGTGATGTTCAGGCCAGAACCCCTTTACCACCCTATGTATGCACAATCCCTTTCTCCTAACACTCCAACGCCTCTCTCTACTCTCATTCTTCCATTTCTGAGCCACAATTGAGCCTGGGGCTCCCTGGGTCCTTTCTCACTTTCCTAGATCTTCATTCATTACTCTTTCTCTTTTCTCCTATTTTGCTTTTGGGTCCCACAGGCGAAACAGGAGAAAAGAGAAGGTGTGATGCTTCTTTTTTCTCCTGTCCACCCCCTCGCCCCCCACCACCAGGTGCTCCAGGGAAAAATATGTGAGTTTCCCTGGAGGGTTGTTTGTTTTATATTTAACAAAAGTGCTTGTTTTGTCAGGTTATCCCATGACATATTTTAAATGCTCAATGCCTTATATTGAGTTCCTTTTGCACAATAATGGAAAAAACACTAGTTTAGGAGAAAGAGAACCTGGCAAGTACTTTGAATTCTGCTACTAACTGGGTGACCTTGATCAAATTATTTATCCTCTCTAGACTTCAGGTCCTGTATGTGTATGTGGGGGGGACTGGGCAGGGGAGGGCAGCAAGGGATTAATAAAGTGACTAGATTAGATACAAATATAAGGGTGTTTCTAGCTCTAAAATCCACATTTACCTGCATTTTGCCCCTCTTATTTTTTGCTGGGAGAGGTTACCAGCTATGATGGTGACTCACATTTAACTCTCTAGCTTTGAATTTCCATCCCCCACCAAACCAGCTGGCAAGCTTAGACTTCTCATTATCTCTGATATATACTCCTATGCACTGATTTTTAAATAAAAGATAAATTACTTAAAAATCGTTTTATTCCTCCTTCCTCCCAGGTCTTGTAGTTTACCTACTTTGTCGTTCATAGTGGAGGAAATGACAGCTAAGATGGGGAATGGAATTCCTTACTCCTAGATATCACTGTATTTCATCATTTGCCTTGCCTACAATTGATGATGGGCTGACACAGAGTTATTTGGCCCTGTGTCTCTTTGTGATCCAGAAATATTTCTGCTCCCTCTAAATAAACTTCTCTCCTCTGTCTTCCAAATTCTGGAGGTATCTGTGACTGTTGACTTTCTTTTCTTTCAAAGACGTTTCTCTGGAAGACACTCAGCTCTGGAAAAGGGTATCTGAGCAAAGGAGGCAGGAAGAAATTGATTGGCAAAGGAGGTTCGGTGGTGACACAACTCTGTAGCTAGCATTTATTGATCTCTTACTAAGCCCCAAGCATTGCATTAATCACTTTACACGCATTATCTGACGTTAGCCTCATAGCACTACTATAAAGTAGGTCCTGCTATTATCCTCATTTTACAGGTGAAGAAATTGAGGTTTAGAAAAGTTAAATCACATGTCTGAGATTACAGAGCTATTAATTGGTGATGCTGCAACTTGACTCCAATATCACACTTTAAATCACTATGTTATAGTACTAAAGGTGTGTGAGTGGTCTAGATCTAGGGAGTCTGAATAGGCCATGTCCTAGGCTAAAGGTCCTTTGCCTGTTGTGCTGAGATGGTTCTGACTTACACTGGGTCGAAGTATATATACTAGCGCCCTGGAGACCTGTTGAATTACAGACTGTCGAATCACCTCCACACTTGAGCTAGAGACCAGTTGGTTGGTCCTCAAGGTAATGGGCAGTGAGTTCCAAATTTCACGTTTAGCCAGTGCAGAGACAGAACTTGGGACAAGCAAAAGCAGTCTTAAGAGCTCAAATAAGTCCCAAGGAAAAATAGATTAATTTGAAAAAAGACTCACAATCTGAAAACAGGAAAATGTATGTCAGGGTGTAATTAAAAACGCAGGCCCATCTGGAATGGTTTAGTTCTTTTCAGATAGGTATTGTTATAGATGCTAAATTTGTTCTTTGTTTCTTCAGATATCCATTTATTCACTTATTGCCATCTTTTAGGTGCAACAGTTTGAATGCTGTAGTCCAAGAATTGGCAAATGTTTCTGTAAAAAGCTAGATAGTACATATTTTAGGCTTTGCAAGCCATATGGTCTCTGTCCCAACTACTCTACTCCGTCATTGTATCACAAAAACAGCCATAAACAATACAGAAATGAGTAGCAGTGGCTAAGTTTCAATACCACTTTATTTATGGTCACGGAAATCTGAATTTTATATAACTTTCATGTGCCACAAAATATTCTTCTTTTGATTTTCTCAACCATTAGCAAATTTGAAAATATAAAATACAAAAAACCATTCTGAGCTTGCAGGCTGTGGCAAAACAGGTCATGGGCCATGGACCTCAGTTTGCTGACCATGCTCTGGTCTAATGCATGTCTCAAAGTGCTGACTCACCCTGAAAGCCAGTTAGATACTGGCAGGATTGTACTCGTTTAAGATGAAAACAGGTAAACCCAAAATAGCCAAAATGGCGACACTCTTCCTATCCCTATCCTTTATTTACTCCTTCCCATGCTCAAATTTCACTTTATTCCTTGCATGTTTTTTTTTTTTTTTTCTTCCTCTAGGCTGTTTGGTTGGGGCTGAATGTTTTCCTGTTTGTGGATGCCTTCCTGAAATATGAGAAGGCCGACAGATACTACTACACAAGAAAAATCCTTGGGGTGAGTATCACGGTTGTGATGGAGGAATCCTATTTTTTCCTTATCTCTGATTCTGGCTTCTTTGTGACCTAATGCCCTGATATCCTCTAGGGCTAGGGTTGCCAGAAAAAGTACAGAATGCCCAACTGACTTTGAGTTTCAGATAAATGACAAATTATTTTTTGATATAAGTATGCTCCAAATATTATATGGAACACAGATATATGAAAATATTTATTTTTAAAAATCTGAAGTTAAAATTTAGCTTAGCATCCTGTATTTTTATTTAATAAATCTGATAACCCCATCTAGGGCACACTACCCAGACCCAATAAAGGAAACATGCCATAAAGAAAACTATTAGGCAGTGGTTTTCAAACTGGTTTCCAGAAACTCGGGTGTTCCTACAGGGTATGAGGGGAAGGCTAACTGGGCAGTGCTCCTGCTCCTGCCCCTGTTTCAACCAAAGCAGCCTATATCTATCTATGAACACCTGCTTACAATTTTAAGGAAGTGTTTGGGTTTTTTTTAAAAAAAAGGAAAGTAAAAAAGAAAAAACAAACACAACTTGAAAACACCGCTGCCATGGAAACATACCTCTCTATCAAATAAGAGGGATACTTAGGGGAGTCTCATGGGTGCTACAGAATTCAAGGCCTGCAGAAAGGAGGGCTCACGTCAAGGTTACACAACAGAGAAGCTTGGGGAAGCGGCAGATCAAAAACAGAAGAGGGAGGGAGTGGGTAGGGCACATGGGTGTGGAGGTGACCAGGAGGAAGCATGGAGTTGAGGATGGTTCTCTCACAGGCTGATGAACCCGGACACTGCCTGGTTAGAAGAGCATATTTGACTGCTACCTCTAGTCTATTATGCAATAACAGAGGATTTTTAAATCACTTTCATCTTGACAGTGTCTTTTTTTTTTCTTAGTAGCTTTCAGTATCCTCCCAATGTACATGTTTAAAGACAGCTTGTCCTTTTATTTATTTATTTATTTATTTATTTATTTTGAGACGGAGTCTCACTCTGTCGCCCAGGCTGGAGTGCAGTGGCCGGATCTCAGCTCACTGCAAGCTCCGCCTCCCGGGTTTACGCCATTCTCCTGCCTCAGCCTCCCGAGTAGCGGGGACTACAGGCACCCGCCACCTCGCCTGGCTAGTTTTTTGTATTTTTTAGTAGAGACGGGGTTTCACCGGGTTAGCCAGGATGGTCTCTATCTCCTGACCTTGTGATCCTCCCGTCTCGGCCTCCCAAAGTGCTGGGATTACAGGCTTGAGCCACCGCGGCCGGCCTGTCCTTTTAAAAAAATGCTTTTTTCTCTCTCCATAATCAAAGAATCCATGTTGAGATCACAACTAATTTGAATGTTCTGTTCATGGTTTATTTCACCCTGCTGTTTTCCATTTTAAATGTTCATCCTTGATCCTTCTTTAGAAAATAACTCCAAAGGAGGTATTAATTTGCTTTAAAAATAGTTTTTTACTAAGAGAATGATGCAATAAATGTGACTAGTTATTAACAGCTTGATTACTGCATGACCAAAATGTCAGCAGCAGAAAAATAAATTATGCTGATGTCCCATGGACATTTTGTTTTTTAAAAATTATTTAAAAATTGTTTATATACGTAGGGGGTATAACTACAGGTCTCTTTCTTTCCTTCTTTCTTTTTTCTCTTTCTTCCTTTCTTTCTTCTTCCTTCCTTTTCTTTCTCTCTTTCCTTCCTTCCTTCTTTGTTTTCATTCTCTTTATTTTGAGACAGGGTCTTTCTCTGTTACCCAGGCTGGCATGCAGTGGCATGATCATGGCTCACTGCAGCCTCGACTCTCCCAGTCTTCAGCTATCTTCCCACCTCAGCCTCCTGGGACCACAGGTGTGCACCACCAAGCCTGGCTAATTAAAAAAAAATTTTTTTTGTAGACATGGGGTCTCCCTGTGTTGCTCAGGCTAGTCTCAAAACTCCTGGGCTCAAGTAAAATTCCCACCTTGGCATCCCAAAGGCCGGTATTACAGGTGTGAGCCACCTTGCCCAGCCACAAGTACAGGTTTCTTACATGCATATATTGCATAGTGATGAAGTCTGGATTTTTAGTTACCTATCACCTGAATAGTGAACATTGTACCCAGTGGGTCATTTTTCAACCCTCACTCCCCTCCCACCCTCCCACCTTTTGTAGTCTCCAATGTCCATTATTCTACTCCGTAGGACATTTCATTTTTAAGGCCCTATTTAAAAAAATTAATTATCAGTACTGCTGCTTGCAATGAGATCAAACCATATATTAGGTTGGTGCAAAAGTTATTGCGGTTTTTGCTATTAAAACTTTGCAAAAACTGCAATTACTTTTGCACCATCCTAATAGAAGGGTATAAGTAAAATGTGAAAATCTCCCTCCCACCCCACTCCCCAGAGATATACACACACACAGACAGACATGCACACACACTGACATAAGCTCACAAATGTATCAGACACATAGGATTTGTTTTTGACGTGGGTACTATTGTTTATTCACATTTTCATTTTCATATAGTCAAATTTGCTGTTTTTTTTGGTGTACAGTTCTATGAGTTTGGGTAAACACATACAATAGGACACATAGTTTTTTTGTTTTAACCGAAAAAGGGATCACTTTGTAGATATTGGCTGGAAATTGTTTACGTTACTATATCTCACATATATCTTTTTTTTTTTTTTTTTTTTTGACACGGAGTCTCACTCTTTCGCCCGGCCTGGAGTGCAGTGATGCCACCTCCTGGGATCAAGCAATTTTCGTGCCTCAGCCTCCCGAGTAGCTGGGATTACATGTGCGCACCACCATGCTTGGCTAATTTTTTGTATTTTTAGTAGAGATGGGGTTTCACCATGTTGGCCAGGCTGGTCTCAAACTTCTGACCTCAAGTGATCCACCAGCCTTGGTCTCCCAAAGTGCTAGAATTACAGGCATAAGCCACTGCACCCAGCCTCAGATATCTTTCCATGTGAGTGCCTAACCAGTGGTGTGCTGAAACCAGCTCATATCAGGTTGCAATGCCAGTTGTGTGCATCTCTTCCCAACTCTACATTCAATGGTGTTCAATGACATCAAGTTAGTGTCTTGAAATCTGCCATGGTAGGAGTATTTACATCATCAAAATTGGCAAATGCTAGAAATCAGGAATCCCCCTCTGCCCAAAAAGCTAGTCATTAAAATATTTACCATCACTGCATCACTGCATAGAGCTCTCAGCCTTTTAAGAGAATAACAATTAATTACATTGATATACCATAATTTATTTAAACATTTCACAGGTTATTTCTTCAACTCATGCTCTCCTTGGGAAAATACAGAGAGCAATTTGATTCACTATGAAGTAGAGCAATAAGCAGTAGAGGAAGAAGTTTAAATCCATAGTCAATGATGCATTAATGGCAGCAGGAGTTCAATTATAACACCAGTGAGTGGGGATCTAGAGAAATGAACATACATTGGCATATTTAAATGTGCTGCAATGAGGAAAAAAATGTTTTCTCTAAAAAGAATTCATCCTATACAGATAGCCACCACAGAATATGGAACTGTGAAATTATAGTCCTATATTTTCAATTCACTTGCCAATTTTAGCTTTAAGAAATCTCTGTGATTCAAATAAGCAAGTAGTGGGAACCAATGTGGAAATGCAGGATCTCTGAGATGAGCAGAGGAAATTTACTCAGAAATGGAACAGGCTGTCTGTACCGAAAACAGTCGGAGCGTGACTCAGCAGAGGGAGAAAACACAGGTCATGTGGAAAAGCCAGAAATGGAAAACAGTAGGGCAGCTTTTGTTCACCACACTGCCTGACATTCTTAGCCATTATGGATACTAGACAGGTCTTGTCCTGGTGTATTAAACTGATATCACATGTTCCTGGGTTTACGATGTAAGGAAAAATCAATTTTGTGCTTCATAGATAATTAGAGAAAGGCCAAGAAATTGTTAACCTTAACCCATACCCCTCCTTTTAGAAAGTCTTTGACATGCACACAATATAAGGTTGGCCAGTCAGCTGAAATGCAAAAAAATTGCCTGGCTGCTGCTGTCAGCTCCTCTGCTATGACAACATTGTCACACTCTATAGCAGTCCCAAGTTCATGAAGTGGACTCAGAGACCAGTTGTACAGAGTTGAGGAGAGAAGTCAGATTTAGCTGCCATGGAGTTAAGCATATTCTGTCCAGCTTATACCTAGTAAGGCCTGTTTTTCTGGGCTAAATACTTCTTTGAAGCATTGATTTCTTGTCTCCTTTGCTAGCAGCTTCTACTGCTGGATCAGGTTGTTCTTGATTTATGCTGCTTGGCCACCTAAGGATATCAGCTTAAAATTTTGCTCCTCTGAAGTTCTCCCTTCTCAAATATCTACCTGTTTAAAAATTTTACTCTAAGAGGTTTGCTAGTCTTGACTAACTTTGTTCAATTTTTAAAGACATCTTAATAGAATTGCTTAAAATTTTAAGGGTTTTTATTATACAACTATTATGTACTTATAACTGCAATATTAGAAAATACAGAAAAGAATAAAATACCATCTGTAATTATACCTCTAAGTATGAGCTTTATTTAAAATGCAAATAAAGGTATATATGATCCTTGGCCAGGCATGGTGGCTCACGTCTGTAATCCCAGCACTTTGGGAGGCCAAAGCAGGCAGATCTCTTGAGCTCAGGAGTTCCAGACCAGCCTGGGCAACATGGCGAAACCCCATCTCTACCAAAAATACAAAAATTAGCTGGGTGTGGTGGTGCACACCTGTAGTCCCAGGTACTCTGGAGGCTGAGGTGGGAGGATGGCTTGATCCCAGGAGGCGGAGGATGCAGTGAGTTGAGATCTCGCCACTGCACTCCAGCCTGGGCAATAGAGCCAGACCTTGTCACACATATATATGTGTGTGTGTGTGTGTGTGTGTATATATATATATATATATGATCCTTAGGACTTTTTTACAAGTGGCAAATAACAAAATTATAATTAAGGGTATTAAGTAAAATGTTGCATCCATAGAATGTTTTGCTAACATGTAATCATTAAATTCTATTCTCTTTCATGTTAGTAAATGTAGTCAAACATTTCCAAACTACTGTCATAAGAATGTCTCAATTCAATATTAAATTCAGTATATTTTATGTATTCTGCAAACAGAGCCTGGTCTGATGGTGTTAGCTACTGAGAGAGAGGGGAGGGAGCTGTAGCCCTGTTCATTTGCAGGCCTCAGACGAGTGGGCTGGGTCAGTGGCTCACATGCTAGATGGTGAAATGAAGCAGCTAATGGTCTCTTTTTCTCCTCTGCTCTAGTCAACATTGGCCTGTGCCCGAGCGTCTGCTCTCTGCTTGAATTTTAACAGCATGCTGATCCTGCTTCCTGTGTGCCGCAGTCTGCTGTCCTTCCTGAGGGGCACCTGCTCAGTGAGTCCCAACCACTCCTAAGTCAACTTTCACATTAAAGAAGGAGACCCCAGACTCCTCAGTAGGACACCCTAACACCATGCTCCTAGGAATGGAAGGCAGAAGTCTCCTTTGGTAGCTAAGGGGGTGGGTAAGGGTGGATGAGTATTGGCATGCTATGTGCAAGAAGACATATTGGTTATGGGTTAGTGAATTTAATAAAGCTGGCTGGAGACATCTGACCATGATCACTTTACATTTGTAGTTTTGCAGTCGCACACTGAGAAAGCAATTGGATCACAACCTTACCTTCCACAAGCTGGTGGCCTATATGATCTGCCTACATACAGGTAATGCAGGCAATCCATGAATCTGCAGACTCCAGGGCATTCAGAATCTTGCTTCATTCATCCATCCATATGCATATTCAAAAATATTTATTGAGCACTGGGCACTATTTGTCAGGCACTGTTCTTGGCCTATTTTCATGAGCTTAAGTTCTATTCCTTTGGGAACAGAGTAAGTATAAAAAAAGATCTCTCTGCAATCGAGGGTTTATTGGGCACCTTCTGTGCACTCAGCATTCTGCTAAGCACTATAATGTAGGATTCTTCTAGTCTCATGGGGCACACCTGCCGTGATGTTGCTGAGATGCCTCTTAACATTTCTTTTCATCTTTCCATTTAGCTATTCACATCATTGCACACCTGTTTAACTTTGACCGCTATAGCAGAAGCCGACAGGCCACAGATGGCTCACTTGCCTCCATTCTCTCCAGCCTATCTCATGATGAGAAAAAGGGGGGTTCTTGGCTAAATCCCATCCAGTTCCGAAACACGGTGAGCTGACTTTCTAGCAAAGCATCTGAGATCAGGTCATGAGCAGGAAGTGCACAGGTGGACATTGTGTCAGGCTCACATTTCTCCTTTCACAGACAGTGGAGTATGTGACATTCACCAGCATTGCTGGTCTCACTGGAGTGATCATGACAATAGCCTTGATTCTCATGGTAACTTCAGCTACTGAGTTCATCCGGAGGAGTTATTTTGAGGTCTTCTGGTATACTCACCACCTTTTTATCTTCTATGTCCTTGGCTTAGGGATTCACGGCATTGGGTAAGATCCTCAAACCCTCATTTTCATGGCCCAGCCCCTGACCTTGCATAATTCTTTGTCCCAAACCATCCTTCTTTGTCTATTTCAGTGGAATTGTCCGGGGCCAAACAGAGGAGAGCATAAATGAGGGTCATCCTCACCAGTGTGCAGAGTATTTTGAGATGTGGGATGATCATGACTGCCACTGTAGGCGCCCTGAGTTTGAAGGGCAGCCCCCTGAGGTAAGAGCCCTATGGGCAAGGACAGACTCTTGTTAGGAGCTGTTACTGTTATTATTCTTATTATTACTCTTATTGTTATTATCATCATTATTATTAGCTCAGTCCTGTGCTGGGTCTTATGAAGGATATCCATGGGGTTCCTACCTTTAAGAAACTTCCAATATCACTGGCAACAGGCAATTACAAGGGGATCTTGAAGAGAAAAAACTAATAGTTCTTGCATGTTGTGAGACCTTCTGCAAAGGTAATAATGGTAGCCCACATTATTAATGGTGTTTATCATCTGCCAGCCTTGCTGCATAAAATGGATTGTTTCATTTATATATAGCAATAACCTATGAGATATGTACTTCTTTTTTGTCTAAATTCTGAAACAAAAGGACAGGAATCCAAGAGATTAAGTAAACTGACAAGCTCTTACAGTAAGTAGTGGAGCTTGAATACAAGCCCAGGCCTTTTGGATTCCAAAGATTTGAACTCTTGACCACTATACTGCCCCAAAGCTCAGCTGTGATATTCCAGTCAAATTCTGGGGGGGGAAATAAAGCATTCTTGAAGTGGGCTTTCTTTGGTGTTCTAAGACTCTGCTTGGAAATTTTTGTTAGATACTGGGCGATCATGAAACTGTGTTCTAGGGAACTCAAGGTGTGCCCCAGGGTAATTCTTGCAGATATTATGATTTACCTTTACTTGCTCACAAAATAGGTTATATTGAGGAGTAAATGGAAGGGGAAGGTTGATTTGTGGTGCCTCAAAGTACTCTGAGAATGATTAAGGTCTTTAAATCAGATTCAGGATTAAGAGCAATAGCTTAGTTCTCATCTGGAACACGAAAAATATATAAAACAAAAAGCCTTCTAAAGTTGGCATTTTAATTCAGCAGGAAAAGGATAAATTAATAATTTTTAGTACAAGAAGATCATCATCTGGGAAAAAAGGTATATTTTCATTTCACACCTTGCACTAAAATATGAATCGAGGATACATGAAGCAAAAATTTACATGTAAAAAAACCCATAAAAGTACTTTAAGACCACATGGGAAGTTTTTTCTAATACTGAAATGGGGGAACATGTTTCTAAATAAAATAAACCATCCTGAAGCCATAAAAGAAGAGATATTTTTGCATGGCAAAAGAAATCCCTATCGGGCCAGTCACAGTGGCTCACACCTGTAATCCCAGCAATTTGGGAGGCTGAGGTGGGTGGATTGCTTGAGCCCAGGAGTTTGAGACCAGCTGGGCAACATGGCAAAACCCCATCTCTACAAAAAATGCAAAAATTAATTGGGCATGGTGGCGTGGAGGGTGAGGTGAAAGGATTACTTGAGCCTGGGAGGTTGAGGCTGCAGTGAGCTGTAATCATGCCACTGCACTCCAGCCTGGGTGACAGTGAGATCCTGTGTCAAAACAAACAAATAAACAAAAATTCCCATTGTAAATAAAGATAGACAAAAAATTACCAAGTAGGAAAAGTATTTACAACTCACAGGCTATGGACTAATTTTCTAATATATCAATAACTCCTAGAAATCAATAAGAAAAAGCCTAATAACATGATAAAAAGAGATAAAGAAGATATGAGCAGAATGATCTCAGAAATGGAGATATATCTTTATCTTAAATATATGAAATGATGCTTAATGTTATTCATAATGGAAAAAATGCCAAATAAAACCACAAGAATCTGTTAACCTGATAGATTAGCAAAGATAAAAAACCTGCTAATGTATGGTGTTGGTAAGAGTATGGAGAAATGCTCTTATGCATTGCTGGTGAGAGTTTAAACCTATACAACTGCTTGTAGAGAGTGATTTGGCAGTAGCAATTAAGCTTTAAAACTCGACTTCCAATTTATTCCACCAATATACTTAAATATGTGTTAAATTACATGCACTAAGTTATTCATTACAGCATTGTTAAATAGAAAAAAAGATTGGAAACAAGTGTCCCTCAATGGGGAACTAGTTACATTTTGGGACTTTCATGCAGTGGAATAGTCTGCAACCAGTAAAACGAAAGAGAGAGCACCATAGACACTAATAGGGACCAGTCTCGAAGATGTTAAATGTAAAAGGCAGGGCAGTGTATATAGTCTCCTATCATTTGCATTGAAAAGATCATTTAAATGCCTGTACTCCAGAAGAATTCACAAAATAATAACATTACCTCTGGGGATCTGGAGGGGCAGGAGGATTTGCTTTTTATTGTATATCCTGTTGTACTTTCAGATTTTGTAACATATACATGTATTACCTATTTAGAAACTAATTTTGTAATAAGATAGATGGAGTGCTAGCTACACAAATAAAGAATGGACCACTAGCTACACTAATAAAGAAAAAAGAGAGAAGATCCAAAAAACACAATCAGAAATGACAAAGAGGACATTACGACTGACCCCACAGAAATTAAAAAAAAAAAAACCCCCAGCGACTACAATAAACATCTCTATATAAAAAAAAAAAAAAAAAAAAAAAAAAAAAACCTAGAAGAAATGGTTTAAAAACCTAGAAGAAATGGATAAATTCCTGGACACATAATACAACCTCCCAAGACCAGACCGTGAAGAAATTTAATCCCTGAGCAGACCAATATTGAGTTCCAAAACTGAATCAATAATAAAAAACCTACAACCAAAAAAAGCCCAGGACCAGACAGATTCACAGCCAAATTCTTCCAGATGTATAAATAAGATCTGGTACCATTCCTACTGAAACTATTGCAAAAAAATTGAGGAGGGTCTCCTTCCTAACTCACTCTGTGAGGCCAGCATCATCCCGATACCAAAACGTGGCAGAGATACAATGAAAAAAGAAAACTTCAGGTCAATATCCTTGATGATCATCGATGAAAACATCCTCAACAAAATACTGGCAAACTGAATCCAGCAGCACATCAAAAAGCTAATCCACCACGATCAAGTAGGCTTTATCCCTGGGATGCAAGTTTGGTTCAACATATGCAAACCAATAAATGTGATTCATCACATAAAGAGAACTAAAGACAAAAACCATATGATCATCTCAGTAGATACACAAAAGGCTTTCAATAAAATTCATCATTCCTTCATATGAAAAACTCTTAGCAAACTAGGCATTGCAGGACATATTTCAAAATAATAAGAGCCGTCTTTGACAAACCCACAGCCAACATCATACTAAATGGGCAAAAGCTGGAGGCATTCCCATTGAAAACTGGAACAAGACAAGGGTTAGGGTTAGTTTAACATAGTGCTGGAAGTCCTGGCCGGAGCAATCAGGCAGGAGAAAGAAATAAAAGGCATTCAAATAGGAAGACAAAAAGTCAAACTATCCCTGTTTGCAGACAATATGATTCTATACCTAGAAAACCCCATAGTCTATGTCCAAAAGCTCCTAGATCTGATAAACATCTTCAGCAAAGTTTCAGGATACAAAAGCAATATACAAAAATCAGTGGCATTGCTATACTCCAACACTCAAGCTGAGAGTCAAATCAAGAATGCAATCCCGTTCACAATAGCCACAAAAAGAATAAAATACCTGGGGATACAGCCAACCAGGGAGGTGAAAGATCTCTCCAATGAGAGTTACAAAACACTGCTCAAAGAAATTAGAGATGACACAAACAAATGGAAAAACATTCCATACTAATGGATAGGAAAAATCAATATCATTAAAATGGCCCTACTGCCCAAATCAATTTACAGATTCAACACTATTCCTACCAAACTACCAATGACATTCTTCACAGAATTAGAAAAAAACTATTTCAAAATTCATATGGAACCAAAAAAGAGCCCAAATAGCCAAGGCAATCCTAAGCAAAAAGAACAAAGCTGGAGGCATCATGTTACCCAACTTCAAACTCTACTACAAGGCTATAGTAACCGAAACAGCATGGTACTGGTATAAAAACAGACACACAGACCAATGGAACAGAAATCATGTTGCATACCCATGACCATCTGATCTTTAACAAACTCAACAAAAATAAGCAATAGGGAAAGGACTCCCTGTTTAATAGGTGGTGCTGGGGTAACTGGTTAGCCATATGAAGAAGATTGAAACTGGACTCCTTCTTTACACTATATACAGAAACCAACTCAAAATGGATTAAATACTTAAATGTAAAACCCCCAACTATAAAAACCCTGGAAGACAACCACCCTGGAAGACAACCTAATACCATTCAGGACATAGGCCCCGGCAAAGATTTCATGATGAAGATACCAAAAGCAAATGCAACAAAAATGAAAATTGACGAATGGGATCTAATTAAACTAAAGAGCTTCTGCACAGCAAAAGCAACTATCAAGAGAGTAAACAAACAACCTAGAGAATGGGAGAAAATATTTGCGAACTACACATCTGATAAAGGTCTAATATCTAGCATCTATAAGGAACCTAAACAAATTAACAACAACAACAACAAAGAATAAATTATCCCATAACAAAGTGGACAAAGTCTCAAAAAAAAAAAAAATGGGCAAAGGACATAAAGAAACACTTTTCAAAAGAAGACACACATGCAGCCAACAAGCATATGAAAAAATGCTCCACGTCACCAATCATTAGAGAAACGCAAATCCAAACCACAACGACACACCATTTCACACTCTTCTTTTATGGCTTCAGGATGGTTTATTTTATTTAGAAACATGTTCCCCCATTTCAGTATTAGAAAAAAACTTCCCATGTGGTCTTAAAGTACTTTTTTGAAGAAATATGTGTATGGTATATATACCATTTTAATCATTTTTAAAGTAAACATTGTGGCCATTACTTTACTCATGTATAATACTTTTTCACACCTTAATTATTTATCTCCATTTCCTAGAAGTGAAGTTCCAGGGTAAAAGAGAAAGAACACTTTTGAGGCTATTGAGATGTGCTGCTCAATTGCTCTCTGGGAAGATGTTGCCAATTTGCATTTTCAGCCATGTGAAATGCATGTTCAATTTGCATGCCCACGTGAACACTCCCATTTCCCTGAATCCCAGTTAATGCTGGGCATTATTACTTAAAGTTGTTTTTCAATTTGAGAGACTAAAATGGTATCTTGTTTTAATATTTATTACTCTGACTATTTCTAAGGCCAACATTTTTTTCACATTGTTATTACCCATTTCTTAAATATATTTTTCCTCAAATTCAGCTAGGGAATTTTTTCAAATAAGAAATGGCACTGAATTGCATAATGTTCACTCTGTTTGACTTATCCCATCTCTGCCTCTTCCTTCCCTAGAGATACTCAAGGAAGTTATTTGCTTGCACCAGCTTAAGAAACCTCACTTCACACAGTCCCAATGTATCACACTTGAGCAACTGTGCAAGAAAGGACATAATTTAGTATTGCTAGGAAGTACATTTTTAGTAGTTCCTGTACAAGTAGAAACAAACTGCTGCTTTGCAAAGATCTCAGGGATAGAAAGGCTGCTTTATTTACTTATTTGTTTATTTATTTATTTTATTTATTTTGAGATGGAGCCTCGCTCTCTCGCCCAGGCTGGAATGCAGTGGTGCGACCTGGGCTCACTGCAACCTCCTGGGTTCAAGTGATTCTCCTTCCTCAGTCTCCTGAATGGCTGGGACTACAGGCGCCCACCACCACACTCAGCTAATTTTTGTATTTTTAGTAGAGATGGGGTTTCACCATGTTGGCCAGGCTGGTCTTGAACTCCTGACCTCAAGTGATCCACTCGCCTCAGCTTCCCAAAGTACTGGGATTACAGGTGTGAACCACCATGCCTGGCCGAAAAGCTGACTTTAAAAAAAATGTAAACAAGGTAAAAAAAAAAAAAAAAGTTACTACGTTAAATGTTTAAGCACTTGAGAAAGGAGGTGATGGATTAGTACTGAGTTTTATGAGCCAATAGCATCAGCCACATACTTTCCCTTTCTTGTGTTTATTTTATTTTTAATCATCTGCTTCTATTTCACATCTACTTTCTCTGTTGGTTTATTAGATTGGACAAGCTGTCCTCGAAGATAATCTTAGATTCTTAAAATTAAATCTTATTTTATTTTATTTTTTTATTTTTGGAGACAGTGTCTTGCTCTATTGCCCAGGCTGGAGTGCAGTGGCGTGATCTCAGCTCACTGCAACCTCTGCTGCCTCCCAGGTTCAAGAGATTCTTATGCCTCAGCATCCCACGTAGCTGAAATTACAAGCATGCACCACCACGCCCAGCTAATTTTTTGTATTTTTAGTAGAGACAGGGTTTCGCTATGTTGCTCAGGCTGGGTCTCCAACTCCTGAGATCAGGCAGTCTGCCCGCCTCAGCCTCCTAAAGTGCCAGGATGAGCCACTGTGCCAGGCCTTAAAATTAAATTTTACATGTAATTTAAGAATAAGGATATTTACCATGTGTCCCATTTCTGTGCTTTTCTCTTGCTTCTTGGTCAGACTTGTAAATTTCCAGGAATTGGTCTGTTTTATGAATAACAGATTAGCAAACGACACCATTGTCTTTTATTTTTTCTATTTCCGTCTTCCAGATTTGGTGAAATTAGTACCTTAAAAATGATACATGTTGGAGAACTCAGTAAAGAATGAAGGATGAACTGCTACACAAATAAGTCCTAAACAAGAAATTAATGTGTAATCTCATTCTTAACCCTGTCTCTGTGCAGTCTTGGAAGTGGATCCTTGCACCGGTCATTCTTTATATCTGTGAAAGGATCCTCCGGTTTTATCGCTCCCAGCAGAAGGTTGTGATTACCAAGGTAAAGAATATGCACTTTCCTCTTGCTGTGATGAGTTCTCTTCTATCAGACTATAGAACTAAATTTTTATGTTGTCACCCTGAAGGAAATAAAGAGGAACTTGGAGGCCGGGCACCGTGGGTGGTAATCCCAGCACTTTGGGAGGCCAAGGAGGGCAGATCTGTTGAGGTCAGCAGTTCGAGACCAGCCTGGCCAACATGGCGAAACCCCGTCACTACTAAAAATTTTTAAAAAATAAAAAAATAAAAATTAGCTGGGCGTGGTGGTGCCCACTTGTAATTCCGGCTACTTGGGAGGCTGAGGTGGGAGAATCGCTTGAACCTGGGAGGCGGCAGTTGCAGTGAGTCAAGTCGAAGTCACGCCATTGCACTCCAGCCTGGGTGACAGAGAGAGGCTCTGTCTCAAAAAACAAAAACAAAAACAAAAAAAACTTCGGTTTGGCATACAGTGCTGGACAGAACTGGGAAAGAGGGGCTTCGCCGAAATCATCAGGATGATTGTTTGGTGCACACAATGTTTGTTTATAAAGTTGAATTGGTTGCCACCATTTAAAAATCTGGATGGAAGCTTTTGTTTGATTTTTTTCAAAGCTATTTCTTGCTTCTCTTGAAGAATCAGAAAACCTGGTAACATTGTCATGGTTCCATATTGCAACCACTGTCTGGAGCTAAGTAGCTGCTGCCCTCTTTAGAGAGGATTTGTGTTTGTAGTTCACCACTGTCACCAGCCCTCTAGCTTCACTCATTTGCTTTATCTGCCTGTCCTGTCACCATTAGAGTTTGCCTTCTTTGGTCTATGTGCTTCATTCACAGGTTGTTATGCACCCATCCAAAGTTTTGGAATTGCAGATGAACAAGCGTGGCTTCAGCATGGAAGTGGGGCAGTATATCTTTGTTAATTGCCCCTCAATCTCTCTCTTGGAATGGCATCCTTTTACTTTGACCTCTGCTCCAGAGGAAGATTTCTTCTCCATTCATATCCGAGCAGCAGGGGACTGGACAGAAAATCTCATAAGGGCTTTTGAACAACAATATTCACCAATTCCCAGGTAGGTCCTTGAGACCAGAAGAGTCCCAGACCAGAATGCAGACTGGCAGAAAAGAGAAAGCAATTCTTCCTTGAACCTTAAGTTTGGTACAATAGAATAGGATTAAAATAAATATGCAGAAGTCAACCATGGGAACAACTATATTTCTGGGAGGATGTTTGAGGTTGGAGGTGGAGGGGAGTCTTCAGTTGCCCGTTATCTTCTGTCTTCTGCCAGGATTGAAGTGGATGGTCCCTTTGGCACAGCCAGTGAGGATGTTTTCCAGTATGAAGTGGCTGTGCTGGTTGGAGCAGGAATTGGGGTCACCCCCTTTGCTTCTATCTTGAAATCCATCTGGTACAAATTCCAGTGTGCAGACCACAACCTCAAAACAAAAAAGGTATAATCCCGTATATCACTTTTCATCTGACCTGGGTCTGACAAGTCTATTGCATTCTTGGGTTAAGTTCTTTACAATTGATAAGAGCAAGCTATCCCTGGGGTTATGAGAATAAGTGACCACTTCTCTTGGCCAGGACATCCACTTCAACAGATTTTTCATAAGAACAGCGTCTTCTTTTCTATTTGGAGTTTAAGATAACCCTGACCAAAGATGTTGGAAGGCTCTTTCCTAAGGAAAATTGTCAGAACTCTGAACATTTCTGATGCCTAAAGTTTGCGGCTCTGTAAATGTGACTTTTAAGGTCACCTAATAAGGCTATGTTCTCTTTTGCTGATTTCAGATCTATTTCTACTGGATCTGCAGGGAGACAGGTGACTTTTCCTGGTTCAACGACCTGTTGACTTCCCTGGAACAGGAGATGGAGAAATTAGGCAAAGTGGGTTTTCTAAACTACCATCTCTTCCTCACTGGATGGGACAGCAACATTGTGAGTCCAAATAACACACTAATTCCCCTAGTAAACATAAGACGAATGTCAGACAAAGGATAGTGCATATGGATTATAAGTTATTTCTTATGATTTCCTACCTGCCCTCACACTCACACACAAGTTTAAAAGTGGTGGAAAGAAGGAAGAGGCAGCTATCAGGACTTGGTTTTTCTTTTCTTTTTTTTTTTTGAGACAGAGTTTTGCTCTTGTCACCCAGGCTGGAGTGCAATGGCGCAATGTCGGCTTACCGCAATCTCTGCCTCCTGGGTTTAAGCACTTCTCCTGCCTTAGCCTCCCGAGTAACTGGGATTACAGGCATGCACCACCACGCCCAGCTAATTTTGTATTTTTAGTAGAGACGGGGTTTCACCATGTTGGTCAGGCTAGTCTTGAACTCCTGACCTCAGGTGATCCACCCACCTCGGCCTCCCAAAGTACTGGGATTACAGGTGTCAGCCACGGCGCCCAGCCTAGGACTTGGTTTTTCTAACTTTTTATTCCTCTGAATCCAGGTTGGTCATGCAGCATTAAACTTTGACAAGGCCACTGACATCCTGACAGGTCTGAAACAGAAAACCTCCTTTGGGAGACCAATGTGGGACAATGAGTTTTCTACAATAGCTACCTCCCACCCCAAGTAAGTATATTTTCCTCCAGTAAGATGAGTTTGCGGGGGCCGTGTGCGGTGACTTACTGCCTGGAATCTCAGCACTTTGAGAAGCCGAGGCAGGTGAATCACCTGAGGTCAGGAATTCGAGACCAGTCTGGCCAACTTGGCAAAACCCCGTCTCTACTAAAAATACAAAAATTAGCTGGGTGAGGTGGCGCATGTCTGTAACCCCAGCTACTTGGGAGGCTGAGGCAAGGAGAATCACTTGAACCTGGGAGGCAGAGGTTGCAGTGAGCTGAGACTGCGCCATTGCACTTCAGCCTGGGCAACAAGAGAGAAACTCTGTCTCAAAAGAAAAAAAACAAAAGATGAGTTTGCGGAGTTAGGATTTACGAAAGGTATTACAGCATGTTGAACACTCTTAAGAAAAGATCTCTGGGGCAGAAACCTTTTGTGCCATTCTTAGATTCTTGGTGAAGACTGAGGAAATTTCATCTGGGGTTTTAGAAAAATAGGGTCATGATCTTGAAATTGATGAAAAGAGGTTTTTTTGCCCTAGCAAACTCCATGCAAACAGTGAGGCAAGTGGAATCAGTTCTGATCTATCCTACCAAACAAACTAGAGAACTGGAGCAATTCAAATGCATTTTTTGGTGGGAGGGGACTCAATAATCTCTACTTAAAGTAACAAAGGTATTATCTAGTTTACTGGCCACCTGAGCTCAATCTTTCTGGAGGGTTTTGAGACATGTTAGAGCACAAAAAACCCTGGTGCTATGAAATCAGCCATGCTAATAGGAAGGAGATGAAGCTGAGATTCCCTGAACAAGTAGGCAGGTGATGATCAATTCAATGCTACAAATATTCTTGATTACCTTTTTTTTTTTTTTTTTTTTGAGATGGAGTTTCGCTTTTGTCGCCCAGACTGGAGTGCAGTGGCATGATCTCTGCTCACTGCAATCTCCGCCTCCCAGGTTCAAGCGATTCTCCTGCCTCAGCCTCCTGAGTAGCTGGGATTACAGGTGCCCACCACCATGCCCAGCTAATTTTTTTGTATTTTTAGTAGAGATGGGGTTTCACCATGTTGGTCAGGCTGGTCTCGAACTCCTGACCTCAGGTGATCCACCTGCCTCAGCCTCCAAAAGTGCTGAGATTACAGGCATGATCCACCGAGCCCAGCCTTGGTTACTTTTTATAAGCTCAGCTTTCACCATTCTAGAAGCTTTGGAGGTTGAAAGAGAAATAGGATATGGTTCCTGCCCTCAAGGAGAATACATTTGAATAAGAGATGCACACAATCACCTCAAAGCAGAATAATGCACTCCGTGAAACAGGTGCATGGACGCTAGAGGGAAGAAAAGTCTATGGCCACATGGCATGAGGTGATTAAGAAAGGCTTCAGGAAGGCAGTGGCTAGAGCACTTAGTGACTTGGATTCAGATGATCATGGGTCCTCATGCTGGTTCTTTTTTTTTGAGACACAGTCTTGCTTTGTCACCCAGGCTGGAGTGCAATGGCGTGACCTCGGCTTACTGCAACCTCTGCCTCTTGGCCTCAAGCTGTTGTCCTGCCTTGGCCTCCCGAGTAGCTGGGATTACAGGCAGGCGCCTGCCACCACATCCAGTTAATTTTTTTGTATTTTTAGTAGAGACAGGGTTTCGCCGTGTTGGCCAGGCTGGTCTCGAACTCCTGACCTCAGGTGATTCACCCACCTTGGCCTCCCAAAGTGCTGGGATTACAGGAGTGAGCCACCGTGCTCGGCCTTCATTCTGGTTCTGACATTGTCTAGTTATGAGACCTTGAACTTCTGAACCCTCTGATCTTGATTCCTCATCTGTAAGACAAGGGTCATATTAGTGAATGCCTGCTCTACTCACTTGCAGGGTTGTTGTGACAATTAAGTGAGACAATATATGAAAAAAATGCTTTGTAAATTGTAAAGCAGCATATAAGCATGAGAGATGCTAATTATCCTGTTGAATGTAACTGAAGTTTTGAGAGAGTATGAGGTTGTCAGGAGAGAGAGAAAGAGAGAGAGGGAGAGAGAGAGACTAGCAAGGGACAGAGCACCAAGGAATGCTGCCTAGGTTATATGGGAAGGGAAAAAGACAAACCAGGGAAGAAATAGGAGTACACAGAGAAGCGGTGTCACAGAACCCCAGGGAGCAAATATTAGAGAAGCGTGGTCAATAGTGTTGGAAGAGTAGCAGGGTCAGGAAATGTTTATTTAGCTTAAGCATATTTATAGACAGAACAGGGACCATTACATAGAATAAAATAAATACATGAAAGAGGGGAGGGGACTAAGATGGCCATAATAAAAGATGGACAATAGTGTTAGCAAGGAAGTGGAGAAGTTGCAATCCTACTACATTGCTTGTGGGAATGTGAAATGGTACCACACTTGGGGAAAACTCTGACTGTTCCTCAAAGTGTTAAACACAGTTTCCAGCCGGGCACGGTGACTCACTCCTGTAATCCCAGCACTTTGGGAGGCCAAGGCGGGTGGATCATGAGGTCAGGAGTTCGAGACCAGCCTGGCCAACATAGTGAAACCCCGTCTCTACTAAAAATACAAAAAATTAGGCCGGGCGTGGTGGCTCATGCCTGTAATCCCAGCACTTTGGGAGGCCAAGGCAGGTGGATCACGAGGTCAGGAGATCAAGACCATCCTGGCTAACATGGTGACACTCTGTCTCTACTAAACATACAAAAAAGGTGAAAAAAATTAGCTGGGCATGGTGGTGGGCACCTGTAATCCCAACTACTCAGGAGGCTGAGGCAGGAGAATCGCTTGAACCCGGGAGGTGGAGGTTGCAGTGACCCCAGATCACACCATTCTACTCCAGCCCGGGTGACAGTGCGACACTCTGTCTCAAAAAAAAAAAAAAAAAAATCACACAGTTTCCATACGACCCAGCAATCCCACTCCTTGTTATACACCCAAGAGAAATGAAAATACATGTCTGCACAAAAACGTGTACATGATGTACACAGCAGCATTACTCATAATAGCCCCAAAGTGAAAACAAGCCAAGTGTCCATCAATAGATGAATGGATGAAGCAAATGTGGTATATTCACATACTGGAATATTATTTAGCTATTAAAAAAAAAAAAACAACAAGGTACTGATCCATGCTACAACATGGACAAATCTTGAAAACATCATGCTGAAAAACACCAGACACCAAAGGCCATGTATTGTATGACTCCACTTATGTGAAACGTTCAGGATAGGCATACCCAACAGAGACAGAAAGTAGATAAGTGATCATCTTGGGTAGGACAGGGTAGTTGGGAGGAAATGAAGACTGCTAATGTGGATACGGTTTCTTTTGGGGATGATGAAAATGTTCTGGAATTAGATAGTGGTGACGGTTGCATAACTTTGTGGCTATGCAAAAAAGCACAAATTGCACACTTCAAAGGGGCGAATGTTATGGTATAGAAACTATACCATGATTAGATTTTTAAAAAAGAGGGGGAGAGAAGGGTATGAGAGAAGGAAGAAGAAGGTGAGACCCAGAGCATAGTTCGAAAGATTAGCCTTGGCAAGAAAGAACACTACCTCTCCAGTAGGAGAAATTTTGAGGTGGGGATAAGCTCACAGTGGATGGGTTTAATGGGCACTAATACATATGTACTTGCTATGTGGCAGGCATTTTTCTAATTTCTTTATATGTTCTTATTTAATCCTTAAAACAACCCTATGTGGTGAGTACTATTTTTATCCCCATTTTACGGATGGGAAAGCTGAAACAGAGAGAGGTTAAGAAATTTGCCCTTCTCGGGCATTGTGACTCACGCCTGTAATCCCAGCACTTAGGGAGGCTGAGGCAAGTGGATCACTCGAGGTCAGGAGTTTGAGACCAGTCTGGCCAACATGGTGAAACCCCATCTCTACTAAATATACAAAAATTAGCTGGGCATACTGGCGCATGCCTGTAGTCCCAGCTACTCAGGAGGCTGAGGCAGAAAATTGCTTGAACCCGGGAGGCGGAGGTTGCAGTGAGCCGAGATCATGCCACTGCACTCCAGCCTGGGCGATGGAGCAAGACTCCGTCTCCAAAAAAAAAAAAAAAAAAAAAAAGATAAAAGAAAAAAAGAAATGTGCCCAAAGTCCCACAGGTGGGATAAATATCAGAGCTGAGATGTGAGCCCAGACACCGCAGACAGACTGGCTGCACAGTCTGGCACTTAGCCACTGCACTGTCCTATGTCTCTCATCTGTGTTCTCAAAACAGGGAAGGCCGAGTGCTGAAAGTGTTAAGGGCTGAGAGCATATTTGGGGTTTGTGCGCAGAAAAGGTTAAAAAACTACCATGAAGAACGTGGGAGTTAACAACTAAATTTTTATTCAAGGTTCTTGGAAGTAGTAGAGGCCTAACAGAGGCAGTTTCTCCATTCTATCATTGTTGCATTCTAGTCCGTACTATTGTTCTGTTCCTACAGGTCTGTAGTGGGAGTTTTCTTATGTGGCCCTCGGACTTTGGCAAAGAGCCTGCGCAAATGCTGTCACCGATATTCCAGTCTGGATCCTAGAAAGGTTCAATTCTACTTCAACAAAGAAAATTTTTGAGTTATAGGAATAAGGACGGCAATCTGCATTTTGTTTCTCCTTTGTATCTTCAGTAATTTACTTGGTCTGGTCAGGTTTGAGCAGTTACTTTGGGGTAAGAATGTACCTCTCAAGGCTTGACTCCTTGGTATTCTTTTTTTTGATTGCATTCAACTTCATTACTTGAGCTTCAGCAACTAAAGAACTTCTGAAGTTCTTAAAGTTCTGAAGTTCTTAAAACCCATGGATCCTTTCTTGGAAAAGTAACTGTAAACCTTTCTGGACAGCCATGACTGTAGCAAGGCTTGATAGCAGAGGTTTGGTGGTTGAGTTATACAAATAATCCCAGGTGATTTTATCAATTCTGGTGTTACCATCTCCTGAATTTTGGTTTGTAATCTTTTGTCCCTCCCATCCCCACAGAAGATTTCTAAGTAGGGTGACTTTTTAAATAAAAATTTATTGAATAATTAATGACAAACATAACAATAAACATAAATAATAAACAAAATTACTGAGAACCCCATCCCCATATAACACCAACAGTGTACATTTTTACTGTCATTTTTGATACGGTCTTATCCAGTGTGAACAGCAATTTATTCTTATTTTTGCTTGTCAAAAAATAAAGGATTTTCTTTGCTTGATGAATGAGTCTTTTGTTACTTCTTTTTGGGCTCTCCATTTGGGAAAGAAAATCTCGAAAGTATGCTAACTGTAATTGAAATTGTATTATAATTGCAAGTCAGCTATATTGTCGTCTTGTATTATTCTGTTAAAAGCGATTGTGAAAACCTGAACTCCATGTTAGGATGACTTATTTAGTCAAGAGGAGCTCTTTATCACTATTTTTATTAAAGGAGTTTATTAATGTCTAGTTTAAAAAATAACAATTTATAATTTTCATAGACTTTTGTGGACTACCTATATCGCTAAGGAATAATTCAGCTAATGACATAAGCAAAACGCCTTCATTCTCTATCAGAATGCTTTTTATTTCTGCCATCTACCCAACCTCAGCCTAGAAGGACCACACTGGCTCTGGGATGTTAGGCGTCACAGTGACTCACTAGAAGGAGAGAAGCCCAGGGCTCTTGAGAGAAACCTCACACTTCATTGTGCCCAGACAATTCAACTCATTATAAATTTAGAAGAATGGTTCTACTGAATTAGCATTATATTATCTATTTTTTCTACCATTAAGTGACCAAGAATGAACAAATGGTTGTTTCTAATATTTTAGGAATCTCTATGGCTTGAGGGATAAAACTTTTTTTTTTTTGTCACTAGTCTGAGCACAATAAAGGTAGGTCACGAACTCATGGTGGCTAATCACGTTTCATTTATTACAACAGTAAAAAATACTGATAGTTGTTTACATAGGGAGGGATACCACTGCTGTTGCCAATTTGTTCACCCGGATTTCAGCTAATTCAGGTTTAATAAGGCTTTGGGAAAAATGCACAATGAAACCTTGAAGACATGGTTCTTATTAGACAACTACTGACCAAATGACAACTTCATCTTCAATGACCTTGATTTGGAATCTTGAAACTTACAATGAGTTCCTAATGAGAAAGGCATCACTCTTGGTCTCCATGTCTAAATATAGTCACACACTCACTTCAAGATATGATGGCTGCCAAAATCAATATCCCAAGGCTTGAATATTTATGGAAGTAGACATAAATTCATGATTTATTATATTCATGGTAATGAAAATAATAAATCCTATGCATAGCCAACATCTAAGTTGAACTGGGGATGAGCAGCATACACAGAAAGCTCCTCATCTGCTTTGAGCAAGTTTTTCTTGCAAAGTTGTAATATGAAATACCTTAATCAGCAAATTTCTTATAAATGTTTATGAGTAGAAAATCCTTCAATTTCATTGTCACTCAAAAAGTTGATTATCTTTGCATTCTTTTGCTTGACATGTAAGCAATATGCTATTACATTCTCTAAGCCTATGCCAGGCTTTTAATTCACCTGACCATAATCCTAACCCAGGGGATAGGATTCCAAGAATATAAGTTGGCTCAAAAGTAGTTCCAGTAGAACTTTACTGATTATTAAGGCAACTCTTAACCTCTTGAGGTTGGCCTGATGGAGAGAAACCATGTTCCTCCTTAATGCCACTACGAGAGAGATGGGGTGGGGTGGGGTGGGGGGAGAGAGGAGGAGGCGGTGGCGAGAGAGAGAGAGACAGAGAGGAGAGAGAGAGAGAGAGAGAGAGAGAGAGAGAGAGAGAGAGAGAGAGAG